>NC_134818.1:41319404-41359404 GCF_046742065.1 Oratosquilla oratoria
CCAAAGAGTTCTATAGTTACATTAGAGATAAAAAGGTTGTTAGGAATCACATTGGTCCACTATTATCTGCTGACGGTCAACTTGAATATTCAAATGAAGGAATGTGTAATATCTTAAACAATTATTTTAGCTCGGTATTCGTAAACGAAACACCTCAAAGTGAATTCCAAACTGAAACCTGTGAAAAGTCTGGGGTAAACTTACTCACTACGGTAAATATAACAAAAGAAAAAATTAAAAAGGTGTATAGACAAACTCAAAGTTAATAAAACACCAGGGCCTGACGGTTGGCATCCAAGAATCTTAAAGGAAATGAAAAATGAGATTGTTGTTCCATTAGAAATTATTTTCAAGAAATCCATCATATCCGGAGATGTCCCAAGAGAATGGAAGCTAGCTAACGTTACTCCCATATTCAAAAAAGGTGACAAAAAGAAACCAAATAACTATAGGCCTATAAGTTTGACTTCGATCGTAGGAAAAATAATGGAAACTATCATCAGAGATGCTATCGAATATCATTTAGAAAGTAACCGTTTGATAAATGATAGCCAGCATGGTTTCAGACGGAAACGTTCTTGCGTGACTAACTTACTCGAATTCTACAACACAGTAATCTCGAATTATGACAAACGAAACAATATAGATTTAATATATCTAGACTTTGCAAAAGCTTTTGATACCGTCCCACACGAAAGACTACTTACTAAATTAGCTTTGCATGGAATAAGTGGTAGCCTATTAGGTTGGACTAGTAATTGGTTGAAAGGTCGAAAACAGAGAGTTGTTTTAAATGGAAAAACTTCTGGATGGAAAAGTGTTGCAAGTGGAGTTTCTCAGGGTTCCGTTCTTGGGCCACTTCTATTCATAGTATATATAAATGATATAGACCATGGACTAAAATCTACTGTTTCCAAATTTGCTGATGATACAAAACTGTGCGGAGTGGCAAATGATCACTCAAACCAATTAGATATTCAAGAAGATTTAGATCAAATTACAGCAATGGTCTGAAAAGTGGCTAATGAAATTTAACACAAGTAAATGCAAGGTAATGCACATAGGTAAAAATAACAGTAAGTACGATTACAAGTTATTTGGAAATTCGTTAACAAAAGTGGATAGTGAAAAAGATCTCGGCGTAATTATCAGTAACGACCTCAAATCATCCAAGCAGTGTATTTCAGCCTCTGAGAAAGCAAATAAGATTCTGGGATTGATTGCGCGATCTTTTGATTTCAAAAGTCCATCACTCATTAACAAGCTATATAAATCGTTAGTTCGTCCACATTTGGAATATGCTGTTTCCGTATGGTCACCGAATCTCATTAAAGACATTGACAGACTGGAAAAAGTACAACGGCGAGCCACAAAACTGATTCCAAATATCAAAAATAAATCATACGAAAATCGACTTAAGCACATGAATCTGTTTTCCCTAAAAAAGCGTAGACTCAGAGGTGATTTGATACAGGTCTTTAAGATTTTAAAGGGAATTGACAACATCAAAAGTGACCAAATTTTCACATTGAATGAGAATCAGACAAGAAACAATGGTCTCAAACTGTCCGGAAATAGATTCAATTTGGAGGTAGGTAGAAACAACTTTGCCAACCGTGTAGTTAATGAATGGAATAAACTTCCTGCACAGGTAGTGCAATGTAGTTCAGTTCGAAGCTTTAAGAATCATTTAGATAAATACCTAAGTAAGATGCTGTAATGATTATAATTTATGTTATATTATTTGTTTTTGTTTTGTTATCATTTGTCTGTTTGATTTTCATTTATTATTAGTTATATGTCAATTTATAGTCATTTACTATTTACCTTTTTGTTTGTTATTCAACTATACCTATGCATTTATTTATGTATTTTATTTGTTATTATTACATTATTATAGTTTTAATTTATTATTAATATGATTTTTTTTTTTTTTGCATCCGACCTAGATATGGATCAAAAGGTCTCCTGTCGGCATGCTCCGCCTTTGTAATCCTTTGTAATCCGCCTTTGTATATGTACATGTATATGTATATATATATATGTATATGTATATGTATATGTATATGTATATGTATATGTATATGTATATGTATATGTATATGTATATGTATATGTATATGCATATGCATATGTATATGTGTATGTATATGTATATGTATATGTATATGTGTATGTATATGTATATGTATATGTATATGTATATGTATATGTATATGTATATGTATATGTATATATATGTATATGTATATGTATGTGTATGTGTATATGTATATGTATATGTATATGTATATGTATAAGTATATGTATATGTATATGTATATGTATATGTATATGTATATGTATATGTATATGTATATGTATATGTATACGTATACGTATACGTAAACGTATATATATATTGAAGTATGGAAGACAAATGAGTGGAAGGGTGGTGAGTTAAACACAGAGAACAGTTGGAGTTTTATTCATTGACGTTTCGTCCTTACCAGGACATTCTCAAAGTACATACAGTTTCATAACATTAACAGCTTATATAATCCATCCTTGCCGTGTTCCCCTCCCTCTATACTCTCATCCGTCCTCTACCCTTTTCATGTGACTCCGACCATGTCACTTCTCCCTCCGTTCTCAATTGTCCTTTTTACCTCCTTGACAATCAGAGTACCTACCGCTCCTGCTAATTTTATAAACCCTTCCCTATGGTTGATGCAGTGGCTGCCTCCACTATTTTTCTTTTCTTTTTCTCTAGACCTTTGTAGAGCACCTCTATCTTGTTCCAATCTGGAAGATAACCACATTGGTCTAAATGAACTACTAGCGAGTTGGAGGTTCTGTGAGCTCTTACGTCATTTTTGTGCTCATATGTCCGTAGCTCCACTGATCTTCCCGTCTCTCCATAATATCCTAACGGACAACCACCACATGGTATATTGTAAATCGCGCCCTTCTCTATATCCTTTTCTGATTTATTTCTATTCTTGACAACTTCTCCTAATTTTTTACCCGTGGAGAAAGCAACGCTCACACCTGCTTTTGTGAGAATATGTCCCAACTCCTCCGCGTACTTCGAGTTGGGGACGGACAAAAACCCCGCTCTGCCTTCTTCGGACCAGTCGTTCTTCTTCCTTCTCATTATTACCGTTGCTTTCTTCCTCAATCTGTGCAGTAGTCCTTCCGGGTATCTGAGTTTAGTGAATACTTGAAAATATATTTGAGTGTAGAGAACAAAATTCCTTTTTTAGACGTGTGGGTAGATGGATCAGATAGCATTTTCACCACTGATGGTTACAGAAACCTAGTGACTCAGGAGGGTGTCTAAACGGGATGAGTGAATGCCCCTCTAAGTATAAGAAAATTGTGGTACGGGCTTCCATTACAAGGGCCTACAAAATTTGTTCAAATTGGTCTCTTCTTCACCAAGAATTAAACAGGATAGAACAAATCTTAACTAATAATGGCTTCCCGTTGAAAGACATTGACAAAGAAATAAAAACTAAAATGGGTTTAGTCAACACCACCGTTTTAGATGAATGAAAGTAGTAAATTCAATAATATTAACCTTTACTACCAAAATACAATGTCTTCAGCTTATAAAATAGATGAAAAGGTCTTGAAAGAAATAATAAAAATATTGTAAACCTACCAAAGAAGGGGGTAAGCTTAATTTGATAATTTATTACAGGAACCCCAGAACATCATCTCTGGTCATGAAGAATAATTTGGCAGCACGAAAGGATAAATTAAAACAGTGCAATGTTGTGTACAAATATACTTGTAATTTTAACAAAGACGGTGCGCTTTGTACGGACGAGTATATCGGGTACACAACACAAACACTTTCACAAAGACTTACGTACCACATGCAGAACGGGGCAATAAAATCACAGATGACGAAATCTCACAAGAGCAACATATCAAGAGAACACCTAAACAAGAACACAATCATAATCACCAGGAATGATAACATAACAAAACTAAAATGCATGGAGGCAGTGATGATCAGAAATTATATGCCACTTATTAACATACAACAAAATATGTGCGGGACCCTAGAGTTGTATGGGTCACGAGTAGCGGGCTGGAAAGGATGAACTATCACAGTCCTAGATCTCTCCCAATGTATCTATCTTTGCAATATATTAGTATGTAGCTTTTCTGAATAAATTACCAGAAGATGCCTGATGTATAAGCGAAACGTCGTAAAATCTTAGTTTTCCTATTCAGTCATGGACCCATTTGGAAGTATTGTATTCCTTCGCCCTCCTTTAGAGAGAAAAGTTATTAGAAGAATAGAAACTCTCATTAAGAAGATAACTAACGCCCAGTTTGCTGTGTTATTTGATAAGAAATGCATTGAAGAGAAACTGCTCCCTAAATTCACTAATATATACATACATATACATATATATATATATATATATATATATATATATATATATATATATATATATATGTATGTATATATCAAGGACTACTATTACACAGGACGTGCGCACCCAGGTCCTTGGGTGCGCTAGCGGAGGCCATTGTTTTCTTTGTAACCTAACATTTTATATTGGACAAATATATAAAAACTAGAAACCTAACATTGCATATAGGACAAATACATCAACTATTGACTTATTCAATGCAACATAAGTTAAGGGGAGATTATGCATTTTTAGCTGACGACACTAGGAGGTAGCTTGACCATGTAGCGGTGCCACGCGTACGATTATTTACGCATATTCTCCCATTAAACCGTTTAAATGGCCCGGCCAACATACGCATGGGTGCGCGGTGTTACCATATGGTGAATTATATTATTCATTATATATGTTTTTTTTTTCGATTATTACGAGTTTTTAAAAAATATTTCGGTTGTTATACGGTACGATCAGTTGGGCTGTGGGTATTTCCCGGCAGCAGCCCCTTCCCTCACCCCTCCACCTCTGTGGTTTAAAATTTTAATTGCGTTGGCGTTTGTTTTACCCACATTTTTTCACGACTAAAGGTGTGACATCATCCAGAATGCCACGAATAAATGAGACAAAGAAACGCAGAAGCCAGCAGATGTCTGCCAAGATGAAAATATTACACACAAAGTAAAAAAAAATATAGTGGAAGTGAGTTGGAAACAAGTCAGGTGAGTCATGGGACGCCATCACATTCCCAATATTTTCCAGCCCTGTGTCATTACGTAAGCAATTAGTTGAAGGCAAATTGGAAGAAGATACTATTTCTGTACGTAAGTGTTCACTAATAGAGAATGAAACAATAGAAAAATTAGTGTGACTTATCAAGTGCCAGGTGGAGCAGGTACTATTGGATATTCTCCTGGTGCATTCTGGATTGCTGTAGAGTGTGCATGTGAGTGTCTGATCATTACTGAAGTGTTTGCTGGGATGTTTATTGGCAGTGCCGTATATACGTTACTAAATCTACCAATTTTCAGTGAAGTTATATATGGAAAAATTGATCTATTTTTCTTATTTCCTGCCCAATTTACAAACAATGTGTATTTAATCTACACACTCTAAGGAAGAACTTTTATTTAACGATTTTATCTGTAGGAATCATAGTTTTTTGTGCAGCAGTAAGCAAATCTTTATCAAGCGATATCTAAAAACCCATTTTTATGTCAGTTTTTGTCATAAAAACTTTAATAACTTCTATACTTTTTGCTCTATCTTAAAGAATTTAAATGCACAATGATTCTCATAAAATGAGGAAGTTATTTACTTGGTAAAAACATTTCATCTCTCAATGAATTTATAAATAATTTTTGAATGAAAGTTCTGCTTTTATTTTGGTTGATTTATTGTTTTATATATATAATTTCAAAATTTTTCAATACATTTTTTTATTCACACATAGTTTGTAGGAGATATGCATAGCTTTCAGGTAATATGTTTGCTTTGTAAATCAAGCAACATGGGGACTAGTTATTCATATTTAAAGAGTAACTGCTATTTCCGTCTGGGGTATTGGCTGCTTGTTATTGTGGCAAAGTAGCATGCAGTCGATACTTTAGGGTCTATATGGGGCACCCCTACGGACCAGAGCCACACATCATTTTGTCTATGATAGAAGAAATTCTGTTCATAGAGAAATGATGACACTTTTATACTACGACTGTCCCTCCGTTATGCTGTCCCCCAACCCCTTGTTGCTGTCCTGTACCATTTCTCTGAGTATTCTCTTTCTGATTGGGGGAATTTCCCTGTGGTGGGGGAAAAGAATACTGCCACCAAGTTTTCCCACTTGGATCGTAAGAGGCGAGAAGAAAGGGACGGGGAGAGGGACCAGGCATCCTTCTCCCTGTAGCCCCACGGGGCACACATCCTAAAGACAAAAGTGAAGGCATAAGGGGTGCTGGCGGGCCTCGGGCCAGCACCCTAAGGTTTGGGTCTTTTAATGTGCGTGGATGTGGTACAGATGAGAGTAAAAGGGAAGAGATAGGTAGTATGTTTGTGAGAAGAAAGTTGGATGTGTTGGCTTTGAGTGAAACTAAGTTGAAAGGGAAGGGTGAGTGTATGTTTGGGAGTGTAAGTGGGAGGTTATCAGGAGTGAAGAGAGGGCGAGGGAGGGAAGGGGTGGCTATTCTAGTAAGTGAGGAGATAGGTAAAGGGGTAGTGGAGTGGAAGGAGGTTTCCTCAAGGATAATGTGGATGAAGGTGAAACTGGGAAAGGAGATGTGGGTCTTTGTAAGTGCATATGGGCCGGGCAGTGAGAAGAGCATGGAAGAAAGGGAGGCCTTTTGGATAGATTTAAATGAGTGCATAGAGGGTTTAGGAAGAAATGTTAATGTAATAGTACTGGGCCAATCGATGGAGTGGTTGGGAAGTGTGGAGTTCCAGGAAAGAATCGTAGTGGAGAGTTGATGGTGGAAATGTGTCTAGAAAGAGAGTTGATGATAGCAAATACAGTGTTTTGGAAGAAAGTCAAGCATAAGTACACATGGGAGAGGGTGGTGGAGGGAAGGGTGGTAGATAGAGCGCTAATGGATTATGTAGTGGTAAATAGGATTATGATAGGAAGAGTTAAGGATGTACATGTGCTAAGGGGAGAGGGTGGGGGAATATCAGATCATTTTTTGGTGGAAGGTAAGTTGAGAGTGGAGGATAGATGGAGAAGGAGGAAAGGGACAAAAGGTAGGGAGGTTCTTAGAGTGAACTCCTTGAATGAAAAGGAAAAGGAGAAGGAGTACGAAAAGAAGCTGAAGGAGGAGTGGGAGGGAGTAAAGGATAGAGCAGAGATGGGTGTGGAGGAGGAATGGGGATGGTTCAAGGAGGGAGTCTTAAAGTGTGCAAGGATGGTGTGTGGAACAAGAAGGACAGGGGGAAATAGAAGAAAGGGTAGTGAATGGTGGGATGAGGAAACAAAGAAGGTTGTAGAAGAGAAGAAGCGAGCATTCACAGATTGGTTACAAAAGAGGACAGGGGAGTCATATGAGACGTACAAAGAAAAGAAAAGAGAAGTAAAGCAAAAGGTAAAGGAGGCAAAGAGGAGAGCAGATGTGAAATGGGGTAGGAGTATGACAGAAAATTTTGAAAGTAATAAAAAGATGTTTTGGAAAGAAATTAAGAGAGGAAGAGGAGGCGAATCAAGTAGGGAAGAAAAGGTAAAAGGTACAGATGGAGAGTTGATAATGGAAGAGATGGCAGTGAGGGGAAGATGGGCAGAATATTTTAGGGAGTTGCTGAATGTGAAGGAGGATAGGGAAGGAAAGATAGCTGCAGTGGGAAATACGAAGAAAATGAGAGTGATGAGTGAGGAGAATGGAGGAGAAATAAGGAAGGATGAGGTGAAGGCAGTTGTAAAGATGATGAAAGCAGGTAAGGCACCTGGTCTGGATGGATGTCATGCAGAATGTCTGAAAAAGGGAGGTTCAGTGATGGTGGACTGGTTGGTGAGATTATTTAATGTTTGCTGGAGAGAGGGTAGAGTACCGGAGGACTGGAGTAGTGCCTGTATAGTTCCTCTTTACAAGGGAAAAGGGGACAAGTGTGAATGTAGTAATTTCAGAGGGATTAGCCTGTTGAGTGTAGTAGGGAAGGCTTATGGGAGAATCTTAATTGAGAGGATTAGGAGAGGAACAGAGGGAGTAATTGGTGAGGAACAGTGTGGATTTAGGACGGGTAGAGGTTGTGTAGATCAGATCTTTGTGGTAAGACAGATATGTGAGAAAGCTATAGGAAAGGGGAAGGATGTTTTTTGGGCTTTTATGGATCTGGAAAAGGCTTATGATAGGGTAGACAGAAAGGCACTGTGGGAGGTTATGCAGATTTATGGGATAGGAGGAAAGCTTTTGGGAGCTGTCAAGAGTTTTTATGTGAGTAGTAGAGCATGTGTTAGGATTGGAAATGGAGAGAGTGAGTGGTTTGAAGTAAAGGTGGGACTTCGTCAAGGATGCGTTATGTCGCCCTGGCTGTTCAACTTATACATGGATGGGGTGGTGCGAGAGGTGAATGCTAGGGTAGTGAGTCAGGGATTGGAGATGGTTAAAGAAAATGGAGAAAAGTGGGAGGTGAGCCAGCTGTTGTTTGCGGACGACACTGCGCTTGTGGCAGGGTCAGAGGAGGGATTGAGGAAGCTGGTGGCAGAGTTTGGGAGAGTATGTGATAGAAGAAAGCTAAAGATAAATGTGGGTAAAAGTAAGGTGATGAGATGTACAAGGGGTGAAAGTGGCAGTAGACTGGAAGTGAACATTAAGGGAGAGCGACTGGAGGAAGTGGATAGTTTTAGATACTTGGGTGCAAGTGTAGCAGGAAAAGGTGGAGTGAAGGTGGAGGTAGAATGTAGATTGAGAGAAGCGAGTAAATGCCTTGGTGGTTTAAAGAGTGTAATGAGAAATAGACATTTGGGAATGGATGCGAAGAGGAGACTGTATGAAGGAGTGATTGTGCCAACAGCACTGTATGGGGCAGAAACGTGGAACATAAGAGAAGAAGAGAGAAGGAGTTTGAATGTGTTTGAGATGAGGTGTCTGAGAAGTATGGTGGGGGTTACTAGGCTAGATAGAGTGAGAAATGAGGAGGTGAGGAGGAGAACAGGGGTGAAAAAGGATTTGGGAGAGAGGGTTGATGAAAGAATATTAGGATGGTTTGGACACATGGAAAGAATGAGTGAAGAAAGACTAGTAAAAGAGGTATGGAAGGCAGATGTGGAGGGAGTGAACATGAGGGGACGTCCTAGGATGAGGTGGATGGATGGGGTGAAGGGGGCTTTGGGGAAGAGGGGAATGTCTGTTGAGGAAGGAAGGGAGAGGACGGAAGACAGAGGTGAGTGGAGAATGGTTGTATATGGATGATGTTGTGACTGCATGAGGAGGAATGGGCGGGGGGGTGGGGGGGTAGTATGTGTGAGTAAATTTTGACGCAGCCCGAAGGGATTTCTCCCCGTCCTCTCCTTATATGCAAAGGGGGACGGAGAGGGGGGGTCGCCGATTAAATGAAGCGGCCTTGCTGTGGATGTACTGTGTCTTGCGACACTGCTTCTGACCCAGGGCGGTGGGCGGGGTTCAGGGATGACCCGTCATCCAGGAGGTGCTCAGATGAGAGGAAGGGTGGGAGGGGTGTGGAGTGTATTTAGGGATGAAATGGGTGGGAGTGTTTTTATGCCTTTCCCTTTGTGGCTACCTCCCTTGGAAGGGGGAAAAAGCCTTGGTATATGTATGTATGTATGTAACTGCTATTTAGATAAATAAATAGACAGATAAAATATAAATATTTAATGGATCGCTTTAATTTTTTGGCTATTCTGATCTCCAAGTATCCTTGACATTGGGTAAAAATATTAAGATGATTGGGTTAGTTTTAATGTGTTTAGATCTGAATAATGTGTTTAGATCTGAATAAAGAAACTATTTTTAAGGCACTGTTATGCTTTGAAATGCCATTTTTAGCCGGACTTAAAAGGTATTATTGTATGAGGTTAGTGGACACCAGGGTTGGCGATCTTTTTTTTTTTATAAAAAAAAATCATATTTGATTTTTTTTTTTTTTATAAGTTTTAAATATTGTGGGATCGCTATCTAAAATGCGAACTGATTGCTAAATAGCATTTTTTGCACATCAATATAAGGAGCAGTGTTATATAGACTTGCCACAAGTATACAAGGAACGGTATAAGCCGTATGTGAGGACGGTATGCTCAGGTTCACTCGATTCCTACAAGAGTTTTCTCAACTTGGTGACATTTGCTGCATTGTCTGTTACAACACTTCCAATGTGACAACCAAAATCTTGTTCAGCTTTCTTGATCAAATTTTGTACAAGTTGTTGAAGATATTCAGCAGTGTGAGGTTTCCTTGATGTGTCTATTGTGTCAACTAATAAAATCTGACCAGTGGATGTTGTTAGAGTGAGACATATTATAGGCTCAATTGAAAGACATACAGTTTCATTATTCAGGTCATCTGCACACTTTTTATATTCCTTTTCATACACAAGATCCAAGTACTTATCAAAAATATCTTTTCTGGATGGAGGAATATAACCTGGCCTCAGGTTCTGAACCATCTTGAGGAACTGAGGATGCTGAACAAGACAATAATACCTATTAAGTCCGGCTAAAATTGGCATTTCAAAGCATAACAGTGCCTTAAAAATAGTTTTTTACTTCATTATAAAAGTTCATATTAACTTATAATGCATTGAATAAGTCAATAGTTGATATATTTCTCCTATATACGATGTTAGGTTTCTAGTTTTGATATATTTGTCCAATATAAAATGTTAGGTTACAAAGAAAGCAATGGCCTCCGCTAGCGGACCCAGGGATCTGGTTGCGCACGTCCTGTGTAATAGTAGTCCTTGGTATATATATATATATATATATATATATATATATATATATATATACGTGTGTGTGTGTGTGTGTGTGTTTATATAGGCATATATGTGTATATGTATGCATATATTGATTCGTGTATATATGAATATGGATACATACATACATACATACATACATATATAACTACATATATATATATACATATATATGTATATGTATACATATATATGTGTGTTTCTTTATATATATATATATATACATATACGAAAAACTGGGAGGTAGCCAAAAAGAAAAAGGTATAGAAGCCACTCCCACCCATTCCATCCCCTACACACTCAACTTCCCTCTACTCTCTTCCCTCCCTCACATCTTAGCACCTTGAGGATGTAGGGTCATCCCTGCATCCTGTCCACTGTCCTGGGTCAGAACCAGTGTCGCAAGGCACAGCATCTCCACAGCAAGGCCGCTTCATTAATTCTGTGACCCCTGTCTCCGTTCCCTCATGCAGAAAAGGAGAAGACGGGGAGAAATCCCTTCGGACTGCGTCAATTTATTTCTCATTTATACTCCCTCACCGCCTATCCCCCATCCCCACATGCATCACAGCATCATCCATACACAACTCTTCTCCATTCAGCCCTACCTTCTGTCCTCTCACGTCCTTCCCCAACAGACATTCCTCTCTTTCGTAACACCCCTTTTACCCCATCCATCCATCCATCTCATCCTAGGACGCCACCTCATATTCACTCCTTCCACTTCTGCCTTCATTCATTCTTTCCATATGTCCAAACCATCCTAATACTCTTTCATCAACCCTATCTCCCAACTCCCTTTTCACTCTGTTCTCCTCCTCACCTTCTCATTTCTCACACTATCCAGCCTAGTAATCCCTATCATACTTCTCAGATATTTCATCTCATACACATTCAAACTCCTTTTCTCTTCCACTCTTATGTTCCATGTTTCTACCCCGTACAGTGCTGTCGGCACAATCACTCCTTTATATAATCTCCTTTTAGCATCCCTTCCCCAATGTTTATTTCTCATTACACTTTTTAATCCTCCAAGACATTTACTCGTTTTTCTCAATCTATATTCTATCTCCACCCCAACTCCTCCCTTTACTGCCACATTCGCACCCAAATATCCTCCAGTCTCTCTCCTTTAATACTCAGTTCCAGCCTGCTGCCACTCTCTTCCCATGTACATCTCATCACCTTACTTTTACCCACATTTATCTTCAGCTTCTTCTTTCACAAACCTTCTCAAACTCTGTCACTAACTTCCTCAATCCCTCCTCTGATCCTGCTACAAGCACAGCGTCGTCATCAAAGAACAACCGGCTTATTTCCTACTTTTCTCCAATATCTTTAACCATCTCCAACCCCTGACCCACCACCCTTGCGTTCACCTCTCGCACCACCCCATCCATGTATAAATTGAACAGCTAAGGTGATATAACACATCCCTGACGAAGTCCCACCTTTACCTCAAACCATTCACTCTCTCCATTTCTAATCCTAACACAAGCTATACTACTCTCGTTAAAAAACTCTTGACTTCTCTTAACAGCTTTCTTCCTATTCCATATATTTGCAATACTTCCCACAGTGCCTTCCTATCTACCTTGTTGTAAGCCTTTTCGAAACCCATAAAAGCCCAAAATACATCCTTACCTTTTCCTATAGCTTTCTCACATCTACACAACCCCAACATATCCTAAAACCACACTGTTCCTCACCAATTACACTCTCTGCTCCTCTCCATAAGCCTTCCCAACTACACTCAACGTGCTGATCCCTCTGAAACTACTACACTCACACTTTTCCCCTTTACCCTTGCAAACTGGAACTATACAGTCACTCCTTCAGTTCTATGGTACTGTACCCTCTCTTAAACAAACATTAAATAACCTCACCAGCCAGTCCACCATAACTGTACCTCTTTTTTTCAGACATTCTGCATGGCATCCATCCAACCCAGGTGCCTTGCCTGCTCTCATCATCTTAATAGCTGCTTTTACTTCATCTTTCCCTATTTTTCCTCCATTTTCCTCACTTATGACTCTCATTTTCTTAGCGCTTCCCACTGCAACTACCTTTCCCTCCCTATCTTTCTTCACATTTAGCAACTCCCTAAAATACTCTGGCCACCTTCCTCTCACAGCCTTCTCTTCCATTACCATCTCACTATCTGCACCTTTTACCTTTTCCTCTTTACTTGATTCGCCTCCTCTTCCTCTTTTAATTTCTTTCCAAAACATCCTTTTATTACTTTCAAAATTTTATGTAATACTCTTACCCCATTTCATATCTACTCTCATCTTTGCCTCCTTTATCTTATGCTTGACTTTCCTTCTCTTTACTTGTATATCTCATACGATTCCCTCGTCCTAATATGTATCCAGTCTATGAAAGCCTGCATCTTCTCTTCTACACCCTTCTTTGCTTCCTCATCCCACCATACACTAACCTTCCTTCTATTTCCTCCCGCCCTCCTTGTTCCACATACCATCTTTGCACACCTTGTGACTCCCTCCTTGAACCATCCCCATTCCTTCTCCACTCCTAGTTCTACTCTATCCTTCACTCCCTCCCACTCCTCTCTCAGCTTCTTCTTATACTCACTCTCCTTTTCTTTCTCATTTAAGCAGTTCACGGTAAGTACCTCCTTACCTTCTGCCCTTTCCTCTTTCTCCACCTATTCTCCACTATCAACTTACCTTCCACCAGAAAATTATCTGATATTCCCCCACACTTTCTTCTTACAAAGGATTACAAAGGCGGAGCATGCGGACAGGAGACCTTTTGGTCCATATCTAGGTCGGATGCGAAAAAATCATAATAATAATAAATTAATAGATAAAAACTATAATAATGTAAATAACAAATAGAATACATAAATAAATGCATAGGTATAGTTAAATAATAAACAAACAGGTAAATAGTAAATAATAATAAATTGACATATAACTAATAATAAATGAGAATCAAACAGACAAATGATAACAAAACAAAAACAAATAACATAAAATAAATCATAATCATTACAGCATCTTGCTTAGGTGTTTATCTAAATGATTCTTAAAGCTTTGAACTGAACTACATTGCACTGCCTCTGCAGGAAGTTTATTCCATTCATTAACTACACGGTTGGCAAAGTTGTTTCTACCCACTTCCAAATTGAATCTATTTCCGGACAGTTTGAGACCATTGCTTCTTGTCTGATTCTCATTCAATTTGAAAATTTTGTCACTTTTGATATTGTCAATTCCCTTTAGAATTTTAAAGACCTGTATCAAGTCACTTCTGAGTGTATGCTTTTTTAGGGAAAACACATTCATATGTTTTAGTCGATTTTCGTATGATATATTTTTGATATTTGGGATTAGTTTTGTGGCTCGCTGTTGTACTTTTTCCAGTCTGTCAATGTCTTTCATGACATTCGGTGACCATACGGAAACAGCATATTCCAAATGTGGACGAACTAACAATTCATATAACTTGTTAATGAGTGATGAACTTTTGAAATCAAAAGATCGCGCAATCAGTCCTAGAATCTTATTTGCTTTCTCAGAGGCTGAAATACACTGCTTGGATGATTTAAGATCGTTACTGATAATTACGCCGAGATCTTTTTCACTATTCACTTTTGTTAACGAATTTCCAAATAACTTGTAACCGTACCTACTGTTACTTTTACCTATGTGCATTACCTTACAATTACTAGTGTTATATTTCATTAGCCACTTTTCAGACCATTGCTGTAATTTATCTAAATCTTCTTGAATATCTAATTGGTTTAAGTAATCATTTGCCATTTCTCACAGTTTTGTATCATCAGCAAATTTGGAAACAGTAGATTTTAGTCCATGGTCTATATCATTTATATATACTATGAATAGAAGTGGCCCAAGAACGTAACCCTGAGGAACTCCACTTGCAACATTTTTCCATCCAGAAGTTTTTCCATTTAAAACAACTCTCTGTCTTCAATCATTCAACCAATTACTAGTCCAACTTAATAGGCTACCATTTATTCCGTGTGAAGCTAGTTTAGTAAGTAGTCTTTCGTGTGGGACGGTATCAAAAGCTTTTGCAAAGTCTAGATATATTAAATCTATATTGTTTCGTTTGTCATAATTCGAGATAACTGTGTTGTAGAATTCGAGTACGTTAGTCACGCAAGAACGTTTCCGTCTGAAACCATGCTGGCTATCATTTATCAAACGGTTATTTTCTAAATGATGTTCGATAGCATCTCTGATGATAGTTTCCATCATTTTTCCTACGATTGAAGTCAGACTTATAGGCCTATAGTTATTTTGTTTCTTTTTGTCACCTTTTTTGAATATGGGAGTAACGTTAGCTAGCTTCCATTCTCTTGGGACATCTCCGGATATGATGGATTTCTTGAAAATAATTTTTAATGGAACAACAATCTCATTTTTCATTTCCTTTAAGATTCTTGGTTGCCAATCATCAGGCCCTGGTGATTTATTAACTTTGAGTTGCTCTATACACTTTTTTTTTTCTATCTATTTATTTATTTTGTTATATTTACCGTAGTGAGTTTACCCTAGACTTTTCACAGGTTTCACTTTGGAGTTCACTTTGAGGTGTTTCGTTTACGACTACCGAGCTAAAATAATTATTTAAGATATTACACATTCCTTTATTTGAATATTCAAGTTGACCGACAGCAGATGATAGTGGAGCAGTGTGATTCCTAACAACCTTTTTATGTCTAATGTAACTATAGAATTTTTTGGGATTCTCTTTGGATTTATCAGCGATATTTCTTTCGTATTGTCGTTTTCGTTTTTTATTGTCTATTTTAAATCTCTCTGTATTGATACATAACTTTCATAGTCGTTAGATGCACCCGAGCACTTATATTTCTTATGAGCCTGTCTCTTTTTAGCAATATTTTTCAGTTTCTTTATCGAGCTACTTTGGGCAAGCCTGATTAGGGGGACGTCTGTCCTTAAAAAGAATGTATTTATGAATCATCTTAGTAAGCGTTTTTTTTTTTTTTTTTAATATTTCCCACATGTGATCTACAGGTCTTTCGCTTAATTTTGCCTCCCAATCTGTAAGGTGAAGCTCCTGACTAGTCCTATGAACTGAGTTTTACTGAAATCGGGTATTTTAGAAACACAAGTATCTATTCTAAAAAAATATAGGAGTTTGAATCTAAGTTGTGATCGCTATTTGCAACAATTTCACCGACTTCTACATCAGTTACTATGCTTTTGCGGCTAGTGATCAATAGATCGAGTAAGTTTCCATATATTGTGGGCTCTTTTACATGCTGAACTAAGTAATTGTCACGAAGAAAATCAATCAAGCGACTACCTACAGTATATGGCCATGTTCAAGGGTCATCCTATCAATGTCAGCAAAATTGAAATCACCCATTATCAATAAATTCCGGTTGCAGAAACTAGACAGTTCTTGAAATAACAGTTTGTCGTCTGCTAATGATAATGTCTTTGGCCTTTATATTACACCTATATTAATTTTTTGTCCATTTGTTTGGGTTAACTCAACCCACAAATTATCATATGCATCATGTTTCACTTTCTCTAAAACACAAGCATGGACATTGTTTTTTAACGTACAACAGAACATCCCCATCTTTCTTGTGGTTTCTATCCTGATGAAAGTGTTTAAATCCCACAATATTAAATTCAGCTTCAAACTATTTACCATTTAACCATGTCTTGGTTATTCCTATCATATCGAGATTTTCACTTTTGACATACGCCTGTAATTCTTGAAATTTGTTCCTAATACTACGAGCATTAAAGTACATGGTTTTAAGAAACTCGTAATCGTTTCTTTTTGACATGTTTTGAGTTTCAATATCATGTCTTACATTATATATCAGTTTTTATTAACACCTTGCTCTATATCATTATTTGGTCCTTCATTGACATTCAATGCCTAATTAACATTTCTTCCATCAAAATTAATATTTCCCCCCATCACGGACATCTGGTCGCTCACTGTCATCCGATCTCTTTTGTACACTTCCCCCCCCCTACGTCACCGCGATTCACACCGGCCTCCCGTCGTTCATTGACATTATGTCCGGCATCCCTTCCTAAAATCATATCTTGTCCTCCAGTGACATTATATCCAAACGCGATATTTTTTCTCCACTATAATTACATTCCATCGTGATCTTTTGTCTTCCACTGTCATTACATCCCATTCCACTGTCATTACATTCATATATATATATATATATATATATATATATATGTATATATATATATATATATATATATGTATGTATGTATGTATGTATATATGTATATATGTGTATATACTATAATTACATCCCATCGTGATCTTTTGTCTTACACTGTCATTACATTCCATTCCACTGTCATTACATTCATATATATATATATATATATGTATATATATATATGTATATATATATATATATATATGTATGTATGTATGTATGTATGTATGTATGTATATATGTATATATGTGTATATGCATAAGTAACCACTAGGAAAAGTAACCTAACGAAGCAGAGCGCTTTCGTATAATCACATCTTCAGTGCAGATACAAAGAAGGTATTACAAAATGAAGAAACAAGGTACAGAATATATGACATAGTGAAGAGGGCATTTGGAGAAGTAGTGGAAGAAGTACACGTGACGGATGTATGAACCGTCCTGGTAATCAACAAGTATGGGACAATTGCTCATAATTTATATTATAATATGAATAATTTTGAAAATTCATGAGAAATATAACTATTTAATTTGTACATACCTTGATGGAGATTAACATTTATTCCCTTACTAGATTTGATCAAACTGCATTCAATTAAATTACTTTCTGTTACGTTGTTGCTGTATGTATGTCAACTGGGTGGTTAAAATGGTTCATGTGGTTGAATATACCGCTAGATTGGTTTCCCTCTTTAACGTATTTCTTGTGTTGATTAATTCGTGTTTTGAGTGTTATAGCAGTCTGACCAACATTAAACTGATTACATGATTTACACGATATTGTGTAGCCACCCCTTATCACTACTGACTGAATTATCTATGACCAATTGTCTTACATTGTTCTTTTTGTTAAAAACTACATTAATGTTAAATTTAAGTAATGTATTTGGAATGCTTTGCAGGTTCTCTTGGTACGGTAGAATTAGCAAGTTATTCACATTGAAAGTTTGAGTTGACCTAAGGTTATAAAATGTCCTTTTAACACGATTGTAAGCTGTGTCAAGAACATGTGTGGGGTATTATAGCTTAGTACCAATGTCGTAAATACATCTTTTTTCATCATCGATGTATTCTGGGCTGCAAATGCGTGGGGCCCTGAGGAACATCGAAGAAAAAACAGATCACTTTACGCCATCAGGGTGTGAGGAATAACAGTGTATATATGAACAAACATTGGTTGGTTTGCGATATACACTAAACTTCAACTCACTTTCACGGCGGTAGATATTACAATCAAGGAAAGGTAAAATACCTTCAATCTCCATCTCCACCGTGAACTTAATGGAACTGACCAAATTATCAAGTTTACATAAAAAATCATTTACATTATCTTGAATGGGCCACAGGCATAGGATGTCATCAATATACCGCATTCATGTTATGTTGGGGGGAATGATCTTACTTAGAATTTTAGTTTCAAAAAACTCCATATATAAATTACTCAATACGGGGGAGAAACGATTACCCATGCTCATGCCAAATTTCTGAGAACAAAATTTATCATTAAATTGGAATTTGCAATCTTTAACACCCAATTTGATCAGTTCAATTAAGGTGCCTGAAGGTAATGGTAAATCGTGCTTATTTAACTCTTCTTTTAGATAGATTAAAAGGTCATCCAAAGAAACTTTCGTAAATAAACTAACAATATCATAACTTACCAATTTAAATTCATAATATGGTTTTACCTCACTTTTCATGATCGGTACCGCGAGGAGTGTGATGCCCTTAGGAATATCATCAAGAGAGGAGTCACCCCAACTAACAGAAATGCCATCATAGACTTGAGAATATGCTGCAAACCTAACCTCATTAGTTCCCTGATAATGAGGAATAGCACGGCGCCCAGGGCCCCGAGTGAGGCTACCACCAATGTTGTATACAAATTTTCATGTCAGGAGGGCCGCTGCGACGGCTCCAGCACATACATTGGCAGGACCTCCTCTACACTGCGACGTCGCCTACAATCCCATAGAAACCAGGGATCAATTTTCCAGCATTTCACTGAAACACACAACATGAAGCCTCCTCTACAGAAGCTGCTAGACCAAACGGAAATTCTTCACAAGGAGTCTGCCTTCAGGAAGCTGCAGATTGCAGAAGCAGTATCCATTACTTGCCAGCACCCTACCATCAACATACAGCAAGCTGCCGATTTTATTCTCCCTTCCGCGCGCCCTGTAAAGAATAACCCCCTCCAGGAATAACAAGCCTTTAGACAGCAGCAGCCCCGCGAACAAATGAAACATGTCCAGCTAGTTAGTCAGCGCCTAGGACCAGTAACCAGAGCAGCAGCAAATCAGGCCAGAGCTTCTAGACAAAATCCCACCCCCTTGGCTCCCGGACAAAATCCCACCCTCTTGGCTCCCAGACAAACTCCCACCCTCTTGACTCGCAGACAAAATCCCACCCTCTTGAATCCCAGACAAAATCCCACCCTCTTGGCTCCCAGACAAAATCCCACCCCCTTGGCTCCCAGACAAAATCCCACCCCTTGGCTTCCAGACAAAATCCCACCCCCTTGGCTCCCAGACAAAATCCCACCCCCTTGGCTCCCGGATAAAATCCCATACTGCACCTCTCAGCCAATGAGAGGCCAGTATTCCGTCTGAGCTAGGCAGGCTGAGCCTTATAAGCCAGCCCATCCAACCAGCGGTCATTATTCGTTGGAAGACCTTCAATATAGCAGAGCATCCTACAAAGCAGTCCTCACCCTGAAGACGCCTCACGACGAGGCGAAAAACTATAGTTTCGGTGGAGTCAATAGTTGTTCAATACTATTACTATGCAAAAATATATCAGTTGGCATACACTATGTATATTCTTTTGAGAGTCATGAATGACTACTTCCAGTCCCTCTCAGTTGCTAATAGGAAAGTATTCTCCAGATTAAAGAATACAGTCTTGAAGATTGTTAAAGCAACTAGTGCAGTTGATTTCAACCAGTATATATATATATATATATATATATATATATATTATCTATCTATATATATATATATATATATATATATATATATATATATATATATATATATATATATAGACACCTAGCGAATACTTCTTGTTAAGTTTATTACTTCCTGAGAAATTCATATCTTCGAATAGTGACAAGTGATTATGTTGTGTTTTTGTAATTATATGTATATGGCCTTATACAATTACAGACAAGATAAAGTGTAGTTTTCTAGTAGCTTAGATTTAAAACGGTAGTCTGTTACTGTACGCGAAATGTAGAAATGATAACTTAAGGTAAGTAGAGTAAGTTTCGTGTATTTAGTTTATTTAGTGAATGCTTTTGTTTTTTGTTAGTTTATATTTTCTCTTTGCCGTTTTTATTGTTTAAGGAGGATAAATGTCTTGTGAAGGTTGTGTGAATCTGAAGAACTGTCTCAGGATGTGTGAGGAGGAAAGTCGTCTTCTCAAGAGTGCGCTCTGCGATAAGAGTGAATCCTCCCCACAACCCAAAGAGCGTTCCACCTCTTTCACTTCTGCCACTACCGTGAGTGAGTGGTGCTCCGTAGGGTCCCGTTTGTCGATCCCGCATTCGGTAAGCGGGTACCCTGCGGAGCAACCGCTAGCTTTTGCCAATCGTTTTTCTTTGCTGGAAGACGAGGTGACTGAAAATCAGGAGTTCTTGGTAGTGGGGGGACTCCATGGTACGAGGCTATGACGGCATCCTGCAGCAGAAGACTAAACGACATTGAAAGCTTGTATGTCAACCGGGCTGTGAGATCCTGCACATACATTATATCCTACCATGATATTTTGTCCTCCCTAACAAATGGGCAAAAAATGAATGTATGTGTAATATATAGGCCAAAAACATTATCATTAACAGACAACCAACTGTTGTTTCAATAACTGTCTAGTTTTGCAAACGGGACTTATTGATAATGGGTGATTTCAATATTACTGTTATTGATTGGATGACCCTTAACATGGCCATATAGGTAGTCATTTAATAATTTTTTTTTGTGACAATTACTTATTTCAGCATGTAAAAGAGCCCACAATACATAGAAATTTACTTAATCTATTGGTCACTAGTCGCGAAAGCATGATAACCGATGTAGAAGTTGGTGAAACTATTCCAAGTAATCATCACGACTTAGATTCAAACTGCTAAAAGAAAATAGAATAGATTTGCGTGTATCTAAAATACCCGATTTCAGTCAAACTCAACCCATAGAATTTAAAAAAGAAACAAAAAAAAAAACGACAATACGAAATGGATATCACTGATAAATCCGAAGAGAATCCCAAATATTTCTATAGTTACATTAGAGATAAAAAGGTTATTAGGAATCACATTGGCCAACTATTATCTGCTGACGGTCGAATTGAATATTCAAATGAAGGAATGTGTGATATATTAAACAACTATTTTAGACCAGTATTCGTGAGCGAAACACCTCAGTGTGAACTCCAAACAACCTGTGAGAAGTGTATGGTAAACTTACTACGGTAAATACAAGAAAAAAATAAAAGTTGCGTAGAGAAACTCAAAATTAATAAAACACCAGGGCCTGACGGTTGGTATCCAAGAATATCAAGGGAAATGAAAATGAGATTGTTGCTCCATTAGAAATTATTTTCAAGAAATCCATCATATTAGGAGATGTCCAAAGAGAATGGATGCTAGCTAACGTTACCACTATATTCATAAAAGGTGACAATCTAAGCAGTGTATTTCAGACTCAGAGAAAACAAATAAGATTTTAGGACTGATTACGCGATCTTTTGACTTCAAAATTTCATGTTTTATTAACAAGCTATATAAATTGTTAGTTCGTTCACATTTGGAATATTCTGTTTCCGTATGATCACCGAATCTCATGAAAGACATTGACGGATTAGAAAAAGTACAATGGCCTCAAAAATCATTCCAAATATAAAAAATAAATCATGCGAACTTCGACTAAAATATATGAATCCGTTTTCCCTAAAGAAGCGTAAACTCAAAGGTGACCTGATACAGGTCTTTAAGATTCTAAAGGAAACTGACAACACAAAAAGTAACAAACTTTTTGCATTGAATGAGAATCCGACAAGAAATAATAGTCTCAAAATGTCAGGAAATCGATTAATTTGGAAGTGGGTAGAAACAACTTTGCCAACCATGTAATTAAATGAATGGAATGAACTTCTTGCAGAGGCAGAGCAATGTAGTTCAGTTTCGAGCTTTAAGATTTGCCTTCGTAACCAACAATTATGGGACAGTTGCTCACAACTAGTACATTATAATAAAAAAATAAAGTCCTTGGTAAACATGACTATCTAATTTGTACAAACCTTGATGGAGATTAACATTTATTCCCTTACTAGATTTAGTCAAAATGCATTAAATTAAATTTCTTTCTGTGATGTTATTGTTATACGTGCTGACTTTAGCGTTATCCCAGTCCTGTGTGGCTAAAATTGTTCATGTGGTTGAATATACCGCTAGATTGGTTTCCATCTCTAACATATTTCTTTTGTTGATTAATTCGTGTTTTAATTGTTTTAGTAGTTTTACCAATATAAAACTGATTACATGATTTACAAGGTATTTTCTACACACGCCCTTTATCACTATTAATGTTAAAACTACGTAATGAATTTGGGATGTTTTGACCTGAGGTTGTAAAAGGTTTCTTTTTGTACAGTAATAAGCTGTATCAAGAGCATGTGTTGGGTATCGCAGTTTAGTACCAATATCGTACATATATCTTATTTCGTCATCGATGCACTCTAGGCTGCAAAGGCGTAAAGCCCTAAGGAATATCAAAAGGGAAAATATCATTTTACGCCATCAGGGTGTGAGGAATAAAAGTGTATATATGAGCAAACATTGGTAGGTTTGCTATATACACTAAACTTGAACTCACTTTCAGGCAGTAGATATTACAATTAAGTGAAGTCAAAATCCCTTCATTCTCTATCTCTAACGTGAAATTAATACAACTGGCCAAATTGTTATGTTTAGATAAAAAATCACTTTCATTAACTTCAGTGGGCCACAAACATAGGATGTCACCATTGTACCGCAGCCATATGATGTTGGAGGGAGTGTTCTTAGTTAATATTCTAGTTTAAAAACCTCCATATGTAAATTTCTCAATACAAATGCCAAATATCTGGGAATAAAATTGATTATTAAATTTGAAATTGCAGTCTGTAACACACAATTTAATCAGTTCAATTAAGGTCCCTGAGGGTGATGGTAAATTGTGCTTATTAGCTCTTCTCCTAAATACATTAGAAGATAATCCAAAGGAACTTTAGTAAATAAACTAACAATGTCATAACTTACTAATCTAAATTTCTAATCTGGTTTTACCTCACCTAGTTTGCTATTAAGGTCTAAACTGTTCTTAACATGTGAAGTGGAAATAGTTCCAACTAACGGGCTAAGAATTGTTACCAACAGTTTCGAGAGTTTATATGAGGCTGAACTTATTGAAGAAGTGATTGGTCTTACCGCAACTCCTCATACCGTAAATCAGATTCACGTGACCGAGCAAGCACAAGCAGATCACGACTCCTCGTCAGTTGCCTGAACTCCTTCCTTTCAAATTCACTCCACTGGAATGTAAGCTGGGTGATGCTGTACACATTTTTTCAAGTGATAAAGGAAAATTATTAATGGCTCCTGCTAGTATATCATTAAGGGAGATGGTGGTGGAAAATCAAACTACAAAGAGAGCTCAGAGTCTGGAAAGCTAAGTCGACCAGTGTGAACAATATCATAGATCAGACTTCAGCACGTATCAAATCAGTCATTAGGCAAATGATGAGTTGAACTTTGTGACCATTCCATCCATCTGGTGTCAAAGATAGTGCACATTGATACCTGGTCAACTAGAACTGTTTCTTCTTGGCTTACTCACGTGAAATCCAGATACGAAAAGCCAGTCAGACAGAATCACTACCCTGGTCCAATCATTTTTGTTGTGACATGTGGTCAGCATAAACCATCAAAGCATCTTTAACTTCTATATACAGTAAAAAACACTGACAAGAAACAGCTATCTGATACATATAGTAAACGAACTTGGGCATGGGGTCTCTTACTCTCCATTAGAGGAAAATGAAAGGACTGTGCCTTCAAAAGCTAGCAGCAGCCTCAAACCAGAGATTTGTGCTTCCAACTTTCATCAAGCTTCATGTTTTCTCCACCCAGGTATGGGACAATATTGACAGACTTGAGGAAACTCTCACTGGCAAGGGTACACAACACAGAGCAAATTGCATAGTGATACAGGTTAAAGTATATGGACCACACCTGCCAAGATCAGAGCTTCCAATTATTGACATGCAGAAACAAAAGTTAGTCACCATTCAGGTCCAAGAACTGGAAGTATATGTAGCAGTCATGTGTACGACCACAGACTCTTCCAACAATGGAATTTTGTTTTCAGGAATTCAAGGAAGCTGCTTCTCTTGCCTCCGAAAAGGACAGATCATGGGTACTGGCTAAGTAAATAGATCCAGGGAACTCAAAGAGTTCCAAGATGGCCTGGATTTGATAAAAACACCAGAGACCAAAAGCCAATCTCACAAAACATTATTCATTACTTGTCAACAATTAATACACCAGCCACAGAGTTAACAACAGTGTTTGAAATCCTGAACCATTTTAAGCTAATCAAGAATGAACTGCACCTAGAAATTTTTGTATTACTTATGGATCAAGCACTATATGCAAAAGCCACTGAGATAGCCCGGAAGCAAAAAGGGCGTTTCTCTAACATTCTTTTGAGGATGGGAACATTACATGATATATGTAATGCATTGGCCATCTTGGGAAAGCACTTTGGAAATGGTGGCCAGGACATATGCATAAAGGCTGGAATTGTTGCAGAAGGATCAATAAATGGAGTTCTAGATGGTAAACATTACAATCACGCTGTCAGAATCCAATAGTATATATATATATATATATGTATATACGTATATATATACATATATATATATACATATATATATATATATATATGTATGTATATATTTATATACATATTTATATATATGTATATATATATATATATATATATGAATATATATATATATATATATAGCACTGATGAGACTTGCCTGGGCAGAGTTTACACCATGGACTGAGAAAAAATTTCTTGGAAAAGGTGAGGCAGTCAAATCCATCATAGACCAAGCGAAACACTTGGCCAGTGACCTAAACCAAGAGATATTGAAGAATCTGATCCAGAATCATCTAACAGTAAAGCTGATAACCATGTGGGAAGGCTTTCTGAAGCACATCCGTCACAGAAATGGAGAATTTACTTCCTTCTGGTTATCATACATTGACATGGTAGAGAATTTTGTAGATGGCCATCTTCAAACTTCTCGCGAAGGAGATTAGGAATTGTACTCTATGCTATAAAAAACATAATTCCATGTTACTTTGCCTACGACGAGTTAAATTATGCCAAGTACCTATCCCCTTGCTTCGCACAAATGTCAATTTTCCTAAATAATAACCCTTTTTCATATGAAGCCTTTGAGAGTGGCCATTTTCTCAGTACAACTTTCAAGTAATAATCCATTTGGGCGAATCCCTGTGGACCAGACCACAGAACACACTGTCAACAAAACTCCTGGAGGCAACTCACGATTTAGCTTGAATGTGGTAACAGTCAAACTTTACTACATAATAGCTGAAATCTGCAGTGCATTTAAGGGAGATATAGCAAGGAAATTAGTCAGAGCCTTCTCATGTAGAGCTATAGCGATATAGGATACAGAAAGGTAAGAAAGAAGTTTCAGCAGTTGTAAATATCATACATGATGGGCCAATCCATTTGCTGAGAAACAAGGGTTCATTTGTATCTCTACAGCAAAAGTATCCTCGAAGGAATTTTATTCTAATCTGAAGCAAGTATATGCGATTGGTAATCAGTGCTATGCTAACTTCAGCGAAGAGACTAGAAAATGATTCACCTACAAAAAATAAGTAGATAAATAAGATTAATTAATTAACTAATAAAGAATTAAGAATAATTACCCGATGAAAACTAATAGGTTGAAAATATTCAGTTATATGTGTATGAAAAGGAAAGCAAAATCACATGGCAGTGTAATCATCTTGAAAGCAGACAGGTCGTTGTTTGGGCGTGTCATTATAATGGCACAAGGGCATAGTTTATGTATGAAAGATATCAGTTCTCACCCTCTTGGACCTTTGCCTTGGGCCCTGTCCACACCAAATGGTTACCTGAGAAAGAATAATAAAACTAGTTTGGCCACAACCTTGCAGAAAAATGTAGTTGTAGAAGACCAAGTTCCAAGTAACTCGACGACAGCAGTTGATGAAATGAATTTGGTCGAAAGAGTGAAAGGTGATAAGAATGCTTTTCGAGATGTGACCAAAATGTTTTTGTGTATGGCTCTGAAGAAAAGTAGTTACAGTAGTAGAACAGATTTTGTATTTGACACTTACAAGAAGAATTTAATTAAGGGCAGTTAAAGATCAATAAGGGATGAAGAAGCTGGCTATGAGTTGCTGGGTATTGCAGGCTCACAGATTACGGCAGTGGCGGAGTTATTATACCAATGTGATTAATAAAACCAGCCTTACATTATTCATAATGAATGAATGGAAGAAGGCAGAGTATAAAGAAATGGTACAGAGCAAGATTATGCATTCACCTGTGGAGGACAGATGATTCATAATTACATCTCAAAGTAGTAAGGACGTACCAGGTTTTTATTGTCAACAAGAAGAAGCAGGTGGTCGGCTGCTTCTCCATTCTGCTAATGCTACAACAGAAGGATTCCAGTCTAGTTAAATGTTCAAAAGGCACTGATGTCTTCATGCCCCTTACATACTCTTATAACATTGTTCCAGAAGTGTGGCAGCAGAACACGTACATGAATAGTAAATATTAATAGGGTTGTTGCTATCCTTGGCACAGAGGTTTGTAGCACCCGCGTTGACTTGCATGCATATACATGATGCGGTACTGTGAGTGCTTTCGAAGGTAAAGGAAAGTCAAATACCCTAAAATTCCTGACTGGCAACAAAGGATTTCAGGACACATTTGTAGAATCGGGTCAGGAATAGGACTTTTTCCCTGAACTGATGAACAAACTAGAGGCATTTACTTGTCGCCTGCATGCACCCAAGACATCAGTCAGCAAGGGCAATGAGTTAAGTTATCACATTTTCTGTGAAAAAAGCTGAAATCGAAAGTTACCAACTTCCACTATGCAAGTCCTGTTTAGATAAACATGCACAGCGAGCCAACTACCTGGCTGGGATAAGGAAAAGGTGTTTAGAAAAGGTACACAGGTGTCAAGCCCGTTTGGCAGAGGTTAGAATATAGGAAAGGAAGCCGGAGTTGACCATTTGGTAGTGCACTGGATGGAAGGCCTGCCAGCCCCTGATGCTGTCCTAGATCTACTATAATGTAATTGTGCAAAGAAGTGCACATTCCAAAGATGAATATGTGTAGCAAATAGCATCCGGTACACTGATATGTGTAACTTGTTGACTGTGAGAACCAAGCATCCGTTTAATATTGTTAAAAATATCAAAATATGTGGAAGATATGTATGATTTGGATTTTTTTGTGACTATCAGGTTATGTATTTTAATTAGAAGTTATTGATTATGCATTTTATGTGTTTAACCATATTTGGCTTACTTTATGAGTGTGCAACAGCAAAATTTAGATAATTGTATAGGAATACAATATGCTGAGTTACTGTTTTGTGTAATTCTAGTATTAATAAACTACCCACCAAGTGCCTTTGTGACACAGATTATCAACAACTATTAGTTGATATACTTACAAAGGATTACAAAGGCGGAGCATGCCGACAGGAGACCTTTTGGTCCATATCTAGGTCGGATGCGAAAAAATCATAATAATAATGAAATAATAGATAAAAACTATAATAATGTAAATAAATAAAATACATAAATAAATGCATAGGTATAGTTAAATAATAAACAAACAGGTAAAGAGTAAATAATAATAAATTGACATATAACTAATAATAAATGAAAATCAGACAGACAAATGATAACAAAACAAAAACAAATGATATAAAATCAATCATAATCATTACAACATCTTGCTTAGGTGTTTATCGAAATTATTCTTAAAGCTTCGAACTGATCTACATTGCACTATCTGTGCAGGAAGTTCATTCCACTCATTAACCACATGGCTGGTAAAGTTTTTTCTACCTACTTCCAAATTGAATCTATTTCCAGACAGTTTGAGACCATTGTTTCTTGTCTGATTCTCATTCAATGTGAAAATTTTGTCGCTTTTGATGTTGTCAATTCCCTTTAGAATTTTAAAGACCTGTATCAAGTCACCTCTGAGTCTATGCTTTTTTTTTTTAGAAAAAACGGACTCATATGTTTTAGTCGATTTTCGTATGATTTATTTTTTATATTTGGAAACAGCATATTCCAAATGTGGACGAACTAACGATTTATATAGCTTGTTAATGAGTGATGGACTTTTAAAATCAAAAGATCGCGCAATCAGTCCTAGAATCTTATTTGCTTTCTCAGAGGCTGAAATACACTGCTTGGATGATTTGAGATCGTCACTGATAATTACGCCGAGATCTTTTTCACTATTCACTTTTGTTAACGAATTTCCATATAACTTGTAATCGTACTTACTGTTATTTTTACCTATGTGCATTACCTTGCATTTACTTGAGTTAAATTTCATTAGCCACTTTTCAGACCATTGCTGTAATTTATCTAAATCTTCTTGAATATCTAGTTGGTTTAAGTGATCATTTGCCATTCCGCACAGTTTTGTATCATCAGCAAATTTGGAAACAGTAGATTTTAGTCCATGGTCTATATCATTTACATATACTATGAATAGAAGTGGCCCAAGAACGTAACCCTGAGGAACTCCACTTTAACATTTTTCCATCTAGGCTACCACTTATTCCGTGTGAAGCTACTTTAGTAAGAAGTCTTTCCTGTGGGACGGTATCAAAAGCTTTTGCAAAGTCTAGATATATTAAATCTATATTGTTTCGTTTGTCATAATTCGAGATAACTGTGTTGTAGAATTCGAGTACGTTAGTCACGCAAGAACGTTTCCGTCTGAAACCATGCTGGCTATCATTTATCAAACGGTTACTTTCTAAATGATGTTCGATAGCATCTCTGATGATAGTTTCCATTATTTTCCTACGATTGAAGTCAAATTTATAGGCCTATAGTTATTTGGTTTCTTTTTGTCCCTTTTTTTTTAATATGGGAGTAACGTTAGCTAGCTTCCATTCTCTTGGGATATCTCCGGATATGATGGATTTCTTGAAAATAATTTTTAATGGAACAACAATCTCATTTTTCATTTCCTTTAAGATTCTTGGATGCCAACCGTCAGGCCCTATTACTTTTATATATATTAACATGTTATCCTTATATATGGAATAAGTAAGTACAAGAAATTAGAATTTCATATCATGAATAGAATTATCTTGTCTAAAAATATATAATTATTAACTTTTGCTAAAAAATATAGGATATCATTCAATTGTGACACTGGTGATAGTATGACTTTTATAAAACTCAAGACATCACTATGAACAGACTTTTTAGAGTTTTGGGGATGGAATAAAAAAAAAATATCTCAACAGATAAAAATATTACACTTATAAAAAAGCTAATGTTTTTTAGTATTCCTGAACAGTATCCCAATGAATCCATGTGATTTTATAGGTACTTGGCGTTTTATTGACTGTTTCCAAATGAAAATGGACACAAATTTTCTACAAATGACGTTATTCTGTCTATGGACATTGGACACCGTAGTATAAGTGCTACCTATGCTATAGATTTTAGTGTAGATTTTTTTTTTTTTTGCAATATTGCATGAACTGTACATGAACCCAGGGTGTATTGTTAAAATAAAAGAATAGTCAGTAACTGATAACAGAATACCATAAATTTAAATATATACAATGTGGATGATGTGAACTACATTTCAGAAATGTATATATTAGTGTAGTGTTACGACATGCTTGATAATACATTAAAAGCTACCACAAATGAAATGCTATCACACATTTTCTAACTCTAAATGTAAACCTTGTCAAAATCCCTATGGGCATGATTCCCCCAGATGATACTGACCGACCCTGATGGCTCACGGACTATTAGTATTCTAATTTGGCCACCAATATATTTTTCTTGAGGAAACACATTTATTACTGTATGTGCATGTGTATGCTTGTGTTTGTGTGTGCACATGTGCGTGTGATTGTGTGTGTGTGTGTGTGTGTGTGTGTGTGTGTGTGTGTTTGTTTGTGTGTGTGTGTGTGTGTGTGTGTGTGTGTGTGTGTGTGTGTGTGTGTGTGTGTGTGTGTGTGTGTGTGTGTGTGTGTGTGTGTGTGTGTGTGTGTGTGTGTGTGTGTGTGTGTGTGTGTGTGTGTGTGTGTGTGTGTGTGTGTGTGTGTCTGTGTGTGTGTGTGTGTGTGTGTGTCTGTGTGTGTGTGTGTGTGTGTGTGTGTGTGTGTGTGTGTGTGTGTGTGTGTGTGTATGTGTGTGTGTGTGTGTGTGTGTGTGTGTGTGTGTGTGTGTGTGTGAGTGTGTGTGTGTGTGTGTGTGTGTATGTGTGTGTGTGTGTGTGTGTGTGTGTGTGTGTGTGTGTGTGTGTGTGTGTGTGTGTGTGTGTGTGTGTTAGTGTGTTAATGTGTGTGTTTGTGTTTGTGAGTGTGTGTGTGTGTGTGTGTGTGTGTGTGTGTGTGTGTGTGTGTGTGTGTGTGTGTGTGTGTGTGTGTGTGTGTGTGTGTATGTGTGTGTGTGTGTGTGTGTGTGTGTGTGTGTGTGTGTGTGTGTATGTGTGTGTGTGTGTGTGTGTGTGTGTGTGTGTGTGTGTGTGTGTGTGTGTGTGTGTGTGTGTGTGTGTGTGTGTGTGTGTGTGTGTGTGTGTGTGTGTGTGTGTGTGTGTGTGTGTGTGTGTGTGTGTGTGTGTGTGTGTGTGTGTGTAACGGTTTGTGTGTGTGTATGTGAGTGTATTTTATAGCTAAGTTTCATTCTTTGTTTCATAGATCATAACTCGAAACCAATACTGGAGTGAATGTTGCACCCCTTAGCCAATTGAGCAGCGGAACATTAGTGTATGTGCCCATTTTGTCCATGGGCTGAAACAGATATCGGTAGAATTCAAGTTGGCAAAATTACAACAGTACCATTTTGTTTGTTATATCAATAGAAATAAAATTAATTATGATAGATTTTTCCCGTTTGGGTGTATTGGCTGCATGTTTTTGTGGCATATCATTGTGGCAAAGTAGCATGCAGGTGATACTTTAGGGTCTATATGGGGAGCCCCTATGGACCAGAGCCACACATCATTTTGTCTATAATAGAGGAAAACTCTGTTCATAGAGAAATGATGACAGTTTTATACTACGACTGTCCCTCCGTTATGCTGTCCCCCAACCCCTTGTTACTGCCCTGTACCATTTCTCTGAGTATTCAGTTTCTGTTTTCGCCGACCCTGTGGTGGGGGGAGAGAATGCTACTACCAAGTCTTTCCACTTGAGTCGTAAAAGGCGACAAAAACGGGACGGGGATAGGATTAGGAGTCCTACTACCTGTAGCCCCAATAGGGGACATTCCTAAAAAGAAAAGAAACGGCATAAGAGGGTCTGGGAGTTTTCCAATCAGTACCCTAAGGTTTGGGTCTTTTAATGTGCGTGGATGTGGTACAGATGATAGTAAAAGGGAAGAGATAGGCAGTTTGTTTGTGAGAAGAAAGATGGATGTGCTGGCTTTGAGTGAAAATAAAATGAAAGGAAAGGGCAACTGTGAGTTTGGGAGTGTAGGTGGGAGGTACTCAGGAGTGAAGAGGGGACGAGGGAGAGAAGGGGTGGCTATACTAGTACGTGAAGAGATAAGTAAGCGGGTAGTGGAGTGGAAGGAGGTTTCATCAAGGTTGATGTGGATGAAGGTGAAGCTGGGAAGGGAGATGTGTTTTTTTTTGTAAGTGCGTATGGACCTGGTAGTGAGAAGAGCGTAGAGGCAAGGGAGGCTTTTTTTTTTGGTAGATATAAATGAATGGATAGAGGGATTAGGGAAAAATGTCAATGTAGTTGTATTGGGAAACCTTAATGCTATGGTAGGAAATGAACCAATAGACGGAGTGATTGGGAAGTATGGAGTTCCAGGTAAAAATCGTAGTAGAGAAATGATGGTGGAGATGTGTCTTGAAAGAGAGTTGATGATAGCAAATATAGTGTTTAAGAAGAAAGTCAAGCATAAGTACACATGGGAGAGGGTGGTGGATGGAAGGGTGGCAGACAGAGCGTTAATGGACTATATACTTGTGACCAGGAGTATGGTAGGAAGGGTTAAGGATGTACATGCTCTAAGGGGAGAGAGTGGGGGAATATCAGATCATTTCCTGGTGGAAGGTAAAATGAGAGTGGAGAATAGGTGCAGAAAGAGGAAAAGGGCAGAAGGTAGGGAGGTAATTAGAGAAAACTGTTTAAATGAGGAAAAAAAGGAGACTGAGTTTAAGAAGAAACTGAAAGAGGAGTGGGAGGGAGTAAAGGATAAAGTAGAACTAGGAGTGGAGGAGGAATGGGGATGGTTCAAGGAGGGACTCATAAGGTGTACAAAGATGGCATGTGGAACAAGGAGGGTGGGAGGAAAGAGAAGGAAGGGTAGTGAGTGGTGCAATGAGGAAGCAAAGAAATGTGTAGAAGAGAAGAAGTAGGCATTCATAGATTGGCTACAAATTAGGACGAGGGAATCGTATGAGAGGTAAAATGCTATAAAAATGAGATTGTAGAATGATAATTCGTCTTTTACATGATACCATTCTTATTATTCAAACGTTATACTCTGACGTCTAAGAGGCTAAAAACTAAAAAAATGTATATTCACATAATCCATGTCTTGATATAATTTACGTCTTAATCCTTAACAGAATATTTACCTAGATTTTTTTTTTCTCAATTTATTTTCTTGTATTTTGTAGGTGGAAAGGCTGAATGATGGTTGACACTAAGCACTCCAAAGCGCCCGCGGCTAGAGTGCATAATTTAATGTTCCGATGACAATGAAAACCTGATTTCACCTCAATCAGTCGACTTCTGGATAATAATGAAGATGAAGATATATATATGAGGCAACTGTTAGTCAGTCATACAGTGAGTTCTTTAATTATATTAGAATGGAACTTTTCTGTATCGCAAAGGTCCTGATGATGACGGACTTTACCTCTAGACTTGTGGCATCCATGAAGAGCCTTGGTGCGGGCCCAGTGCAGTACTCCACCAAAAAATATCTGCGGCTAAGGATTGAGGAGTTTGGTGAATTTCTTCACACCGTACCAGACCATAATGTCAAAATTCTCATCTATCCAGACAACTTGACTGTGCAGGAACCTGTCGGGGGAAACCAATCTCTAAAGATACATTTGAAGATCCTGTCCAAAGGTGATAACCAGGAACTCCAAAAAAAGGCTGCCAAGCAACTCAGGGCTGACATCAAGACTAAAGCCAAAAATGCCAATAAATTCTGGCCACCAGAGATAGAGAGTGTCAAACCTGATATCATTACAGAATCACTCTTATGCTTCTTGCGCACCAAGTCCACAGGGTCTGACGACCCTGATAGCATTGACAGTATTCAAAACCCAAGAGTTCAGCAATTGTTTGGACAGGACATTGAGTATGAAATGATATGTGTCAAAGCCAAGCTACCCAAAAACATTGCTCTTTCCTTCAGTGTCAAGTAGTCGACAGGTAATTTAAACTGATAAGCATCCTCAACCATCTTGTGCATTATGTTGTGTAATCGCAGATGGAGGAGGTCGACATCGTCCTTTGCTTGCAGAAACTGTCTGCCTCATGAAGTGATCCCGTACTGCCAAGCAACATCTTTCCCGGTGTCTTCACAACCTTTCTTTGGGACAACATCGACCATCTAGAAGAGATGCTGAGTGGCAAAGGTGCGTTATATAGGGTTAATGTCATTGCTTTGCAGGAAAATCTGACAGATCTGGTCCCTGCCCAACCCAGGCCTAATATAGCCAGAACAAAGAGGAGGAGCATTGACACATCTCTGCTAATGCTGCCAACGTACAACGCCGGTTGACAGGCAGGCCCCTCAATGATGAAGGCCACTGAAGTTGTTGCTGACGTGGGGACCTAGCTTGTCATTTAGAAAAAAAAAAAATAGAAGCTGGGCCGCATGTTGCAAGAAAAAGACTAGTCAGTGAGTAGCTGGACAGGGTTCAGCATCTTGACTCGAGAGGATGTGTCAGTCATCCCTGACAACGTCGGCTATCTCTCCACAATTGATATTCCTGCAACACAGATCTCCACAGTCAACGAGGTTCTTAAGCAGTCACTCAGCATCCAGCATTCACTGGGCCAGACGAAGGTTTTGTCTTTGACCAGGCATTATATGCAAAAGCTATCGAGATCACCTGGAACCACTTTGACCAGTTCAGCAACACCATCATCTGGATGATTTTTCAAGATGCCGGGGTCCGAAACCTGTATGTTGAGTCTGAGGTCATTACACAAAGCTCATTCGCGAGCATCATGAATGGTAGGAAGTACAATCGAGCAATACGACTGCACAAGATGGTCTATGTAGCCCTTTTGTACTTGGCGTGGAAGGGATTTCTGCCTTGGCTAGAAACGACAAATGTCGAAGATGTTGTAAATCTAGAGGAGTCTCTGCGAGTCATTAGTATCTATGCCAAGGACATCTCTCAAAATGGTCTGAAGCAGATCCTCAAGAACCCTCTTGTTCATATATCTTTGAACTCTTCAAGGAATATCCTGAGACGCTCAGACGCGGCAGTGGACTTTGCAGCATTCTGGGAAACCTACCTAGACATGGTGGAGATCTTCTTAGGCCTTATCCTTGCTTACAAAGATTGGGACTGGATGTTCCAAATGGCGTGCATCCGAGGAATGATTCCATGATGCTTCACATACAATAGGGTTAACTGCGCTAGGTACTTGCCACATTACTTAGTTGAGATGAACTAGATGCCAATGCCACACCTAGATGTTCACGCTGAGTTCATAGTAGGAAAATTATCCATGCAGCTGGAAATGATGAATCCGTCTGATCGGATCCCTGTGGACCAAACTACCGAAGAGACATGCAGACAGCTGGTGGAACAAAATAATTTAGTCTCAAACCAGGAGCCGTCACAAATTATCACATAACACAGAAATATAGATGCCGATACCTCAGATAATTCAGAAAAATGACATGAGGGAACAACTCAAAACTAACTCAGCCCGATGTTCAAACTGCAAGGAAAAAGAAGGATGAGCAGGATAAAGAAGCCCTGACAGACCTTATGGAAAACAGTGTCCAGACGAGGAAGACCCATTCAGTCTGTTTAATTGCACTGTAGTGTCTCCTGAAGTTAGCAAATACCTGTTGAGAGCTCATGCAGTAGCAAAATGGCATACCAAAAATTTAAGGCAAGGCTGGACGAGGACCAGCCGATGAAATTCCACGGCAAATTGAAGAAACAAGGCCTGAAGACTTTTGCCAACGTCAGTGTCAAACACAAGGCCAAGAATTTACAGGATATTGTTCTCAAGGCCATGGGCATTGACAAGTATTGATGGGATGCCAAGAAAACAAACAAGGCTGTCTTTGCCAGAGAACTGGAGAAGAATGTGTTTGCAGCGAAAAAGATCCCAACCCCATCTGCTACATCATTAAAGGGTAGGCCAGAAGCTGAATGGAAACAACAAGACTTTAGGACAGGTGGTAGAGCTAGCCTTCACCAATATCCTTCATGCAGGAAAAAAAAAGAGAATTTATATTGTCTTTGATATCTATCATTCAATCAAACGAGCTGAACGAGTCAATCGGGGCGCCAACAACTCTCTCCTATACAAGATGCTAGCTGGCAGGATTCACGTGGATCAGTGGAGGAAATTCCTTTTTGAGTCTTCAAACAAAACCTCCCTGATCAGGTTCTTGATAGATGAGTGGAAACTCTACAAACGCAGAAAGAAGTTCCAGGACAATGCGTTCTATGTCACCTACGAACAAAGTTGTTTCAAGCTAACAAAAGACAAGTGGGAGGAGGTACCTGAGGTTGAGTCAACACAAGAAGAAGTTGATACCCGCCTGCTTCTCCACACGCTGCATGCAGCAAGAAATGGTTACAAGGTAGCCTTCATTTTGTCAGAGGACACTGATGTTCTCATCATTAGCCTTGCCATGCACAGCAACATGGATATTTCTATTTAACCGAAGTTTGAAACCAAGAGCCGCACTCGATACGTAGATGTAGACAAGATCGGGAGAAGTCAAGGGCAGGGTATGTGCGACAGCCTGATTGGCCTGCATGCATTAACTGGATGTGACTCTGTAAGCTGTTTTGCCTGTAAAAGCAAGCTAATTCCACTGAAGCTATTCAAAGAGGACCCGTCTAACCAGGAATTTAAGCAGCTGGGCCAATGCTGGGAAGTAAGCGATGAGGTCTTTGAGAAATTTGAGCAGCTCACCTGCACAATGTATGCTGGCAGCAGCAACATCAGGAGCTGAAACAGCGACGCAGGGGGCAACAAGGTCAACGAGCTGCGCTACCAACTCCTCTGTGCAAAGAGAGGGGAAACATTCGAGCCAGCTACTACCATGAAGAGACTGCCCGTTCCTATACGCACAGAGAGCTAGCCTCCAGGCTGCTATCTCCAGACCCTGTTTAGAGCCCAAGCCCAACGTGCCAAGTACCAGTGAACATTGCTGGACTGAAGAATACGGGAAGCTGAACATCATCTGGATGCGTTCGGCACCAGTATCAGAGGTGGTGTTGGAGCTACTGGCTTTGCAAGTATTCACGGGTTTGCAAGCTGCCTGACTGTACATAACTGATTAATGACCTCACATGCACTGATATATGCAAGCTCCAGACCTGCACCAACCAAGCAGTACATCAGAGAGAACTCGACCTTGAGCCAGATTATAAGGATTCAGAGAATGAGCAAACGATACAGCAGATACATATGCTTTTGGCGTTTCTCTGCATATCTAAATGTTCCATATGACTCAACAATATGTTAGTACAATAGTTTTAGGAATATTAGATCGTATCATATTCACAAGAAGTCGCATAGAGGTACACATTTAAACTTCATTGCATATGGTAGTGACACATTTCTGCTCAATTGTATTACTATTTCATCTTTATGTGATCTAACCAGATGCCAGCTTATTATGTTGCTGTGTGTATATTAACAAATACAACTGTAACTGAATGAGCTTTGATTTTGAACATTTTCATAAGGTTGACCGATAGTAACATCACTTTCACTGTTGCGGAAATCCGTAGTTGAGTGCCGGTGGGTGTAGCTATGAAAGTCGCAATCTCTAGCACTCAACTACTACCATATCAAAATATATCCTATAGATATGGGAAAATATAAAAACAACACCAGGCCTTGTCACCTCGGATCATTTTTTTTTGCCGTCGATAAGCTAATTAGTGGACATGTATATTTGTATATGACTTGTGCGTATGTATGAGCACCCATCAGTTTGCGTACATCTTTACAGGTAGTTGATATAATTTATAACTGCTGGGAAAGTTTTATAATTGTGGATGATGAGTTACTGTTACATTAACGTATACATTTAGGTTATTATAAAATGAGGCTTCTGTTACAATGTTTACTCTAAAAAAAAGTAAATAAGTATATACTTAACACTAAGAGATGGCATCGAATAAAGGTCCCGGATTTTACATTTGTGATAGGAACGGTAAAGACGACACTCATAATGACGGAAACAATCGCGAGGTTACTTAATTTCCTAGTTACAGTGCAACCATGGAGTTATCACTTTGTGCATTACGACATAAACATATTGGTGTCACATTTTTTTTATTATGATGAAAAGAATGGTGGGACATTTCCAGCTATTAAGGTAGCAGAGCTGCTCACATAATATTAAGTCACAAAATAAAAGTTTCATTTATTTCCATCACTTAATGCACAATAGTTGGCGAATTTAAAATAGATAGATGGACGGGTTACTTATATGAGGAGATATTGAAGAAAAATAGACTCAGAAGAAAGAAAGAAAAACAAGACCGAGTTTTGGAAAATAGGGGCGGTCCAGTGATAAACCATATTGATCGGCTGACCAGGAAATTGCATGATTAGAAGCAAGAACGTAAACCACAGACGACAACAGACACACGACGACATCACCGAGGCCAAGGACTGTCAGGACGAGGGAAAGGTCAAGAACGAAGAGGTTTAACGGAGGTCGAGGACGGATCGGACAGGGTCGAGAGCAGCGAGGGCAAGGTAGAGGAGGGCGAGGGAAAGGCAGAAGGGGTTGACGACGAGGAAACGAGGTCAAAAAGGAAGACGCAATCAAAGATAAGGGCGATTATAGTAATTACCAAAACGTCGACGATGTCGATAACTAGTAATGATGATTTAGATAATTATTCAGTAAAGGGCTGACTATTAATAAAAGTAGCTAAATTCCTTCACATTGTCATTTTGGAGAAGAACTCTCAACTGAACAGCATGCAAGCAAGAACAAAACCAGTAGAACATAAGCCCTTATTGAAAAGTAAGTTTTGATATAATCAATCCCCCGGCTGAATAAAATATTTTTACTGTAATGTAAGCAAAATCCATAAGTTCTAAAAAAAATCGTAAAAGAATTAGGAAAAAACACGAGAAAAATCGCGCGCCAACTTGAACGCTGGAGATTAACTTTGAAGCTTAAATACCTCAAAGTTTGGATAAACGGGGACAAGTTTGAATCTGGTAAGCTATTTCATTTTCATGAACATTTTCCACAAGCAAACATAAACAACATACAATAATAGAATTTTCATTGAAAACAAACGACTGTGCATTTATACCAACCCCATAATACGTAAAAAATATACCCAGTAAGATATTGGAATTATTCTCTGGAACAGAAGAAATATTAATATGTATATACAATTTGCATATAATTGTACATATACATAAACATATAAATATGTGCATATGTACATGGATGTTTAAATACATGTGCATATATATGTATATGTGCTTTTCCATATGTACGTTTGTATATGTATGTGTACGTACATGAGAATGTGTATGTGTAATTATATGTGTATGTGAGTATTTTATGTGTATATCTATATGTATGTGTATGTATACATGAATGCTAATGTACATTGATATGTGCATGTGTCTATGTGTATGTGTATGTAAATTTGAATGAGTTTGTGTATGTGTATGTGTATGTGTATGTTTGTGCGTGTGTATGTTTATGTGTTACATTGAGACATTCTAACATGTTGATGTAAGTGGAAGTAGGAGACAGAGGAGTCTTAGTCTGAGGCTATTCAAGACTAATTTTGTGGACATACTTTTTCATTCCTTTGAAAAAGCATATCTGCGAAACTAGTCAGAAATAAACTAAGAATAAAACTCCTGTATTTCCTAATCTCATTTACGTTTGTGTTATATATATAAAATATATATATATACATATATATAATATATATATATATATATATATATATATATGTTTATGAATATTTGCATGTAAATGTGTATGTATATGTGTATATGTATTATATACACATGTGTATATATGTATTTGTATGTGAATGTACATGTACATGTGTATGTGGATATGCATAGGTATATGTGTATATGTATGAGCCTGTGTATGAGTATGCGCATACGTTATGTATATGAGAATGTCCATGTATATGTGTATGTGTCTGACTATTTGCATGTGTAGGTGTAAGTGTGTGTGAATATGAATGTTCATGTGCTGGAATATAATAATAATAATAATAATAATAAAAATAATAATAATAATAATAATAATAATAATAATAATAATAATAATAATGATAATAATAATAATAATAATAATAATAATAATAATAATAATAATAATAATAATAATAATAATAATAATAATAATAATAATAATAATAATAATAAT
>NC_134818.1:41371904-41386904 GCF_046742065.1 Oratosquilla oratoria
TCCACTCTCAACTTACCTTCCAACAAAAATAATCTGATATTTCCCCACTCTCCTCCCTTAGAACATGTACATCCTTAACTCTTCCTACTGTACTCCTGGTTACCACTATATAGTCCATCAACGCTCTATCTACCACGCTTCCATCCACGACTCTCTCCCATGTGTACTTATACTTGACTTTCTTCCTAAACACTGTATTTGCTATCACGATCTCTCTTTTTAGACACATCTTCATTACGATTTTTCCTGGAACTCCTCACTTCTATTGTTTATTTCCCACCCTAGCATTAAGGTCTCCCAATACAACTACACTGACATTTTTTCCTAATCCCTCTATGCACTCATCCATTCAAAAAGCCTCCCTTTCCTCTACACTCTTCTCACTACCAGACCCATATGCACTTACAAAAACCCACATCTCCCTTCCCAGCTTCACCTTCATCCACATTAACCTTGAAGAAACCTACTTCCACTCCACTACACGCTTACCTATTGCACAAACACACACACACACACACACACACACACACACACACACACACACACACACACACACACACACACACACACACACACACACACACACACACACACACACACACACACACACACACACACACACACACACACACACACACACACACACACACACACACACACACACACACACACACACACATTGTAAGAGGCCGGTAGTTGTACGAATGCAAATCAGGCTAGGAAACACTAGGGTATTGAAATGCTGAGTCAGCGAATTGTTTAGTCATGGACAAGCGGATTGCTTAGCCGACGGGAGGTGACTGTTTTTATAATTGCTGATGTAATCAAAACTCTGTGAGCGCAAAGTTATTTTTCGTTTGACTAATGCTGAGGTAAACGATATTGCTTGTGACATTGTAACGGCTTTCCGGATTGGAGAAAAGGTGGAGGAAGGAGGAAAAACTATTGGTGCATGAATTCAAAGTCACGCCCATAAGGAGTGACATTTATTTGAGAAGTCAGAGGAGATTGGATTAGAAAAATTAGTGACGTCAGACGAAGGTAGCTTGGCGTATGATACGGGGATCTCGAGAGAGTGTGAGAGTGGAGAGAAAGAGATCCTGAGTGTACCAAGACAGTGTAATTACAGTGAAAGAAGAAAAACCAATCAATTTCTTTAACCTCAGGACTATACAGAATTACACGAGAAATACAAGGCATAGGGCCTACTGTATAAGAAGAACTCACGTAACGAAGGCAAGGGGCCTAGTGAGGGGAAAGTACGAGACTAATAACAGTGTGGAGGTAGAGGTCCGACAGTGGTGGTGACAGTGGCGACAAGGAGGTGAAAGTGGTGAACAGCGGTGCGATGAACTGAGTGTTAAACATACTCCGAAGAAACGGGTGCAAGAAAGTCTACGGGAACAACACAACCAAAATCAAGAGTGTATTGGTTCCAAGGACGGTCGACTACGAGAGAAATCTACAACTTCAAGTAACTGCTACGATTGGAACAAGCATTCTTCAAGATTCTTCAAGGTGATCATCATTTACAAGGCGGTCTTCAAGGCAGAGAGTGTGATGGAGCTGAGGAAGAACGTCGCTGACGAATGACAAGGCCGTAGAGGGACGTCAAGATAGAAGTTGACATCACGAAGCGACATCGCAAGCAGCCAGGCTAAAGCAAGGTATTAGTAATTAGTATGAGTACCGCTCAGAATTCTAACGTGTTAAGACATGAAGTTCACACTTCAAACACAAATATTCCAAAATTTACTGGAGATCTAATAGCTATGGGGTTAATAAATTCCTCAATCTCATTGATACTCTCGTAGTCAGTAAAAACATTACAGACGAGTGTAGGAAGATAGAAATTCTCAAAGAAAATATCGATCCTGAGCATGGCAGGGCTAGATTTATCATTAATTTCCAGCAAATGGAGGAGATTAACCAATATGAGAATTACAAAAAAGCCTTCATCAAACATTTTGTCTAAATGTGATCAGGATCCTATTAGGTCATTGGTAAAAATGATTAAGGAAGTTAGGACAAGTGAAACTGACACAGAGTACTTAGCTAGATTAGATAGATGGTCAAAAGACATGAATTCTATCTTGAAAGATTCAGACTGGATAGAAAGATCTAGTGACAAGATGAAAATTGCACAGGTAATCAAATTGATTACATTTAGCTTATTGGCAAAGAATTCTGATGACTTAACAGCAGAAAGGCTGTACAAGGATCTAAAATCAAATATAAGTTTAAGAGAAGTAGATTATCTTCTTCAAGGATACAGTGAAACCAGAACAATAAACCCATATGTAATGCCTATAAATCAACAAAGCCAATAGAGAAACTCTAGAGAGTTTAAGAAAACCGAAGTAGGACATAGGCGGCTTGCTAGAAGTCTATCTAGGGATAGGGATACCAGAATCCTATGTTTTAATTGTAATACATGGGGACACAAAGCACAAGAATGTTTTTATGGGATTATTTGCAGAAATTGTAAATACGAAGGATACCATGAGTATCAATGTAGGAACCCTCCATTCTGTATTTATCATAATAAAATAGGACATAGGACTCATGAGTGCCGAAATTTTCGGGTACCCCCAGAGCTAAGAGGAAAACCCCCAGACACAGAATAAACAATATCAGACCTCCCCATATATATACCGATAGGCGGTATTGTGTTATATATGGGAATGCAAGGGAGATGAAAGAAACTGACAAACTGATAATTACTGTTGGTAAAACTTCTGTAGGACCTCTCATTGCGGGTAAAGTGTTCAATAAGCCTATTCAAATTTTTATTGATACAGGGTCTGTAGTTAATGTAATTACTAGTAAAGTTTTACACCATTTGAACCCTGGAGTGAAAATGTTGGAACCAATCCGTTACTCATTGCAAGGTGTAACTGGAAATCAGTTAAAAACATTAGGTAAGGTGGAACTAGAAGTTGCCTTATATACAAATGAACATTTGTACATCCCAGTGATAGTGGTAGAAGAGTCTGTTTTTCCAGATTTATTGATAGGATTTGCAACTATGAGAAAAAAAAACATGGTAATTTGTCCTGCTGAGTTAAGAATTTTAGTGAAGTCACAGTTAATCCCATTCTTAAATCAACCAGACTTAAGACCAGTGACAGGAATCAATGAATCCTTAGATAACATTTCTATCCTAGATAGCGAGACCGAGCGGTCCAACCCTACAGAAGGTAAAACAATTTGTGAACCCAACTCAGAAGTTCAGGAAATCCCAGAGATTACTAAATTATCAACTACAGAAGCCTTGATAATTGCAGATTGCGGAGTAACAAGGTCGACATTGTTACATCCCATGTCAATTAATAAGGTTGAAGTGTGTTTGAAAGGAATCAATGTAGACTCTGAAATAATTACAGTCCCAGAATTAGTTAAAATTAAAGGATTGAAGTGGGACTCAGGGATTTATAAGACAAATAAGAACAGAGTAGAAGTATTAGTAATTAATACTATGAATAAAGAGATAGTTTTAAAGAAAGGTACACAAATAGGATATATTCAGGTGTGTACTAAACCTATTAAGATTTTAAATGAGACTAGTGAGGAGATAGAATTACCAACTTCATCAATTTGTTCAGTTCAAGAAGGAATAGACTTAAGAAATAGATATAAAGAATTATTACAATCAACTAATTGCCCTGAGTTGGATGAAGGTTTGCTTGTGAAACATAAAAAAACAATTGCTTTGCCGGGGGACGCCTTAGGCAAAACAACTGTTTTAAAACATCACATTAAGTTAAAACCAGGAACACAACCTATCTACATACCAGCCTACAGAGTTCCTCACTCTAAATTAGCTGTAGTAGATAAACTCATCACTGAAATGTTATCACAGGATATTATTGAACATAGTAAAAGTGAGTGGAATTTTCCGCTGATCTTAGTACCAAAGTCTGATGGGACTACGCGCCCAGTTATTGATTACAGGGAATTGAATAAGCACACCATTCGTGACAGGTTACCATTACCCATTATCGGTGACATTTTGAGAAGTTTGGGAACCGAGAATAAATATTTTAGTACTATAGATATCAAATCAGCTTTTTGGCAAATAGAATTGCATGAAGATTCAAGAGAGTTCACAGCATTTTCTACTACAACAGGACATTATGGGTTCAAGAGAATGCCATTTGGGTTATGTAATAGTCCATTAACTTACATGAGATTAATGAATACTATTCTAGATGGATTGTTAGGAAACACTGCCAGTGTATTTCTAGATGACATTTTAATAGTTTCTCAGACTGCAGTGGAGCACTTTAAGAAATTAGATTTGATATTCTCAAGACTAGGAGAAGCAGGGTTAAAAGTAAAACTTGAAAAATGTAAGTTCTTGCAAACAGTGTCATTTACTTAGGACATAAGATAGACAGACACGGACTTAGTACAGTAAATTCAAAGGTTGACGCTGTCAAGAATTTTCCAGTTCCGACCAATGTAGACAAGGTTAGGAGCTTTTTGGGATTAACAGGATATTATAGAAAATTCATTCAAAGTTATGCTGACATTGCTAATCCACTAAGTTCTTTGTTAAGAAAGGACTCAAAGTTCATATGGGGACCTGCACAACAGCAAGCTTTTGACAAGTTGAAAGAGAAACTCACGAGTTCACCTATTTTAATTTTTCCCGACTATGAAAAAGAATTCATTCTTTGTACTGATGCGTCTGACATAGGATTAGGAGGCATACTCATGCAAGAGAGAAATAGAACATTGAAACCCATAGCTTAGACATCAAGACTTTGTAATAGTGCGGAGAGAAACTACTCCATAACAGAAAGAGAAACTTTAACAGTAATTTATTCTTTAGAAAGTTTTAGGGATATGATCCTAGGGTATCCCATCAGAGTTTGGACTGATCACACAGCTATTCAGAACTTATTTAAGCATAATAATCTTAGAGGCAGACTTGCTAGATGGTTTGCGATACTTCAGTGCTATGAAGTTCAAATTAATTATATTCCGGGTAGAAGGAATGTAGCAGATCCACTTTCTAGAAGCATTAGTCAACCAATGACTGGGACTGGGTTGATTAATTTTGTTTGTAGTATAGAAGAATTAGTAACTTTAGATGAAGAAATGCTAATAAGAGAACAGAGAGATGATGAGACATGTGATTCAATAATCAAGCAATTGATGAACCCAAGAGGAGATCCTCCAAAGCTACCAAAGGGGTATAAGATAGAGGAATTTCATTTGATTAATAGAATTTTGTATAGGAAAACATTTGGAAATGGAAAAAATATTTCTAGAGGTCAAGTAAATCAGTTGGTTATACCACAAACTCTTGTAAATGATATATTGAAGTTACTTCATGATAGTGATTGTAGTTCACATCCTGGAAAGGATAAAACTTATAGACAAGCACAACTTAAATACTTTTGGCCAGGTATGAAGAAAGCTATATATGATTATATAGAAAAGTGTGTAAAATGTGTAAAGGTGAAGGGAAATACACCAAAACCTGCTCCTATACTCACCTATCCCATTCCACAGAAACCTTGGGAAAGAGTTCACATTGATACATTAGAATTACCTATGTCAGAGAACGGCTTTAAATACCTATTTGTTGCTATCGATTATTTTTCAAGATTCTGTATTTTACAACCCATAATCAATAAGAAAGCTGAAACTATTGCTTCCGTAATCTATGATCAGATAATCTGTAATTTTACTACACCTAATATCTTAGTTTCAGATAATGGGACTGAATTTAATAACAAAATCTTGGAAAATCTCTGTAATGTATTCCACATCAAGAAAGTCAATATACTCGTGAATCATCCCAAAGGTAACGGGGTAGTAGAAAGGTTAAACAAAAAGATAATTATATGTCTTAGAACCCTAATAAGTCCTCATAGTGTAACTTGGGATACTTGGATTCCTTGTGTTAAGTGTACCCAGAACAATCAAATTAATGTAGCAACTGGTGACACACCTCATCTTATAATTTTTGGGGAGGACAAAACTCTGCCATATGAAATGTTGACTGCAGAGCAGAAGCCCATATATAATATGGATGATTATATATCAAATAGGATAAATACTCTTCAAAGTATTCACCAAAGAGTTAGGAAACATATGCAGGTCTATTCACAAGAGATGAAGGAACAACAACACAAAATAGCTCATAAACTAGAATTGAAAATTGGAGATTTAGTAATGGTCAAACTAACTTCACCCAATAATAAACTTTCACCAAGGTACACTGGTCCATATAGGGTAATTGATTCTGCAGGTGGGAACAAATTTAGACTTAAACATTTAGAATCAAGAGAAGAATTGATAGGACATTTAGATGACATAAGGAAAATTAGCTTGCAGATCTATGAAGATAATTATAGTAATACTCTTTGTATCAATGTTGACAACACTGAAGAGTATAAGGAAAACTTTGACTGTATTCTTGATGAGTTGAATATTAATCTTGATGTATTTTACAGATAGTATTGACTATTTGTATGTATTTGGGATGTGAGACCTAAACAACTGGAACTCGGTGTCAAGCAGATACATGGAAACCTAAAACCTAAGATCTGCGGTGGTCAGACTTGGAACCTTAATGACCTCTCATCTGCGTACACACATGAGTATTGTGATAATTTTAAAGTAATAAGACTGTCTTTGAAAATGAAGTGTTGAAAAATAATATATGAAAATATGAATATTGAACAAGAAAAGACACTCAAACTCTAGATTAGTGTGTTTGGTAAATTAATTGCTATTATCTTTGAAAAGATGATAAACCATTGAAAGTTTGTGCTCATAGTGAATTTTCTAATCAATTACATCCTTTCTGTAGACAATCTAAGAGAAAGAATGATCTCTTTTGTGTTCCGATAAGCTTCACATGAATTTTCTGGTTAGGAATGTGTCTGTTATGAACAATTGTCATTACCAACGAATTTTGGTAGACCAAATCCCTCATTGTAACATACAAGGATCTCATTACTTGTTTTTCCCTAACAAGACAAAGGTTTCAATCAATTGTCCCGGGTTGAGTCCTAAATTGGATTTGGTTGAAGGTCTTGTCTCTATTCAAGATAACTGCGAATTGCATGCAGACACTATTTCCACCATTTCTAATACCCTTAATACAATGCATTTAACTGATGACACCTACATTTCAACCTTCAACTTCACATTGCCTGAAAACTCTCCTCCCTTGAAAATTAAGAGAAGACCATTGTCAAGATCTCCCTCAAATGATTTACATATACCAATCATTGTTATACCTTTGCTTTCAATGTTGGTGGCAGCACTGATTGCCTTTGTTGTATTCCGGAGGTTGGCTCTGTCAAGGCAAATCAACCATGTAACCGCTTAATTCATTTTAGTTCCTTATATATTGACATGCATGTTATTCACATTTATAGGTATTATGTTTACGTATTATTCACCATTTATTGCATGAATGATGTATTTTGGAGGGTTGCTTATTTCTTGATTACCAATTACGCAAGGGTAGATTAGCTTTTTTAGAAATATATTAGCAAGCCCTGTAAGAGGGAAATAAGAAATTGGTCGGGACGACCAACGGTAGCTGCCGAGCCCTGTAAGAGGCCGGTAGTTGTACGAATGCAAATCAGGTTAGGAAACACTAGGGTATTGAAATGCTGAGTCAGCGAATTGTTTAGTCGTGGACAAGCGGATTACTTAGTCAGACTCGCTGTTTTTAAAACAGAGATTTGAGGCGCCGACGGGAGGTGACTGTTTTTATAATTGCTGATGTAATCAAAACTCTGTGAGCGCAAAGTTATTTTTCGTTTGACTAATGCTGAGGTAAACGATATTGCTTGTGACATTGTAACGGCTTTCCGGATTGGAGAAAAGGTGGAGGAAGGAGGAAAAACTAGTGGTGTATGAATTCAAAGTCACGCCCATAAGGAGTGACATTTATTTGAGAAGTCAGAGGAGATTGGATTAGAAAAATTAGTGACGTCAGACGAAGGTAGCTTGGCGTATGATACGGGGATCTCGAGAGAGTGTGAGAGTGGAGAGAAAGAGATCCTGAGTGTACCAAGACAGTGTAATTACAGTGAAAGAAGAAAAACTAATCAATTTCTTTAACCTCAGGACTATACAGAATTACACGAGAAATACAAGGCATAGGGCCTACTGTATAAGAAGAACTCACGTAACGAAGGCATGTGGCCTAGTGAGGGGAAAGTACGAGACTAATAACAGTGTGGAGGTAGAGGTCCGACAGTGGTGGTGACAGGGGCGACAAGGAGGTGAAACACATACACATACACACACACACATACACACACACACACACACACACACACACACACACACACACACACACACACACACACACACACACACACACACACACACACACACACACACACACACACACACACACACACACACACACACACACAGACACACACACACACATTTTCTCCCCATTACTTTCACTTCCCGTCTCTCCGTAATTACTGGTTTAATTCGATTTAACGGTTTCCTTCTTGTATGGTATTATATTTCTTCATTCAACTTTCCTTCATATAACTATGTCTTTACCATATCATCTGTAGCAAGTGAGTAATTTTTTTTTTTCTTCCCTAATAATTTACACTTGGCTTGTTAATTTACAGTAAGGGACTCCCGCCTGGGATTCTCAATCCACTCACTAAGCCTCCTCTCTTCCGACGTCATTACTTATCTTTACTGTTACAAATAAGTGCCTTCCCTAAGGGCGTGACTTTTCTCCCGTGTACCATTTTTTTTTCTCTCCCACCCTTCTTCAACAAGAAAGACTGTTACAACGTCTTAAGAAATATTACTTGCACAAGCAATCTCGACATCGATGCATGAATGACTTAGTTTACATGTTGTCACATCAGTATTAAATTATGTTCCCTAACGGTTGTTTATAAACTTTAGACGGGGAGCGAGAGTATGCAACTCCTTCGCGACCCGTGTTTTATAAACATTCCACACATAAAAATGAATTTCTCGCCACCTTCCTCTCTATCTACCTTACTTGTCTACCTTTATCTACCAGCCTCTTACAGGGCTCGCTAAATATATACTTGGAAAATATCATATACAAGAAGCTAAATATTTAAACTATTTCTGCACAAACTGGCAAAATGGATGGTATCATCAAAACATATCCCACACCTAACAAAGGATAGGTAACCCTTTCAAAATGCATAAATGTCAGTAGCACTTAAAAAAAATAGATAAAGTAGATATATGTGAGAAACAACAAAAAGAGAAAACAAATTAGTATGCATTGTCAAAATAGATTTGCAAAATTCAGTACTACCAATAATAAAATCAATGTCTTTCTCCTTTTGATTGTGAAATTTAATTAAGAACAACAACATTAGATTTTAATGGAGAATGTTTTCGTCTTTTCAAATATGGTGAGATATGCTATATATACATAATTTCGTTTTTGTTTCACACACACTTATTTCACTTTTTTGTCTAGGACACACACTGCTTTAGAACTTTCAGTGCTTCACAAAGAAAATGGTTCAATACTTATTGGAATTGTCCTTATGTATTGGCAAGGATCCAAGTCTTCATGACTGATCAAGGCTCCAGGTTTTCATGTGTGACCAGGGACCCAGGTGGTACAACAAACTGACGCCAAGGTTCCAGTAGTTTAGGTCTCCCATCGCTATCAAGCACAATACAATTCAACAACATGAATACTATGTGTAAAATGTATCAAAATTTAATTCCTGTGTGATATTATCAATATGTTCCCCATGCTCATCTGGTTTTAGGGTTTCTTTAAAACTAATACACTGGTTGTCACATGTATCCTCATCATCAAATTGTATCCTAACCTTCCTCATATCATCTAAGTGATTAATTGATACTTCCCTAGTTTCTAAGTGTAAGATCTTGTACTTATTTCCACCTGCAAAATCAATTACCCAATATAGACCTTAGTTTCTCGGTGAAAATTTATTATAGGGTGAATGTAGTTTGACCATGACTAAATCTCCTATTTTTAATTCTATTGTATGTGCTAGTTTATGTTGTTGCTTTTTCATCTCTTGTGTATATTCTTCATATGTTCCCTCACTCATTGGTGTATAGTTTGAAATATATGTATCCTACTTGAGATGTAATCATCTATATTATACTTAGGTTTCTGCTCTGCAATCAGGATTTCATATGGAAGAATTTTGTTTTCCCCAAAAACAATAAAATGAGGTGTTTCACCTGTTGCTATGTTAATTTGGTTGTTCAGAGTACATTTAACATAAAGAATCCAAGTATCCCAATTTATAGTAAGAGGACTTATCATACATCTAAGACATGTAATAATTTCCTTATTTAACCTCTCTACAACTCCATTACTGTGAGGGTGATTCACTAAAATATTGATCTTCTGGACCTTAAGTAAACTACATAATTCTTACAAGATTTTGTTATTAAACTAAATTCTATCGACTAAAACTAAGATTTCAGGTGTAGTGAAATTACAGATTATCTCATCATAGATTACTGAAGCAATTGTTTCAGCGTTTTTTTTTTAAATGGGTTGTAAAATACAAAATATTGAAAATATTTAATGGCAACAAATACATATTTATATTCATTTTCACACATAGGTAACTCCAATGTGTTTACACACACACATATATATATATATATATATATATATATATATATATATATATATATATTGTACCTGGCCAAAAGTATCTAAATTGTGTTTGTCTATAAGTTTTATCCTTTCCTGGATGTGAACTACAATCACTATCCTGAAGTAACTTTAATGCCCCTTTTATAAGAATTTATGGTATTACCAACTGGTTCATTGGGCCTCTAGAAATATCTTTCCAATTACAACTGTTTTTCTATACAAAAGTTCATTAATCAAATGAAATTCCTCTATCTTATATCGTTTTGGTAGTTTGGAGGATTTTCTTTTGGGTTCATCAAATACTGGGATAATGAGTCTTATCATGCCTTTGTTCCTTTATTACCATTTCCTCATCTAAGGTTACTAGTTCATCTATATTACAAACATAATTGATCAATCCTGTCGTTAGTTGGCTTGTGTTTCTAGAATGTGCATCTGCTGCAACATTCTTTCTACCTGGAATATATTCAGACCTAACCTCATAGCACTGACGTATAGAAAACCATCTTGCTAGTCTGCCATCAAAGTCTCTTATGCTTAAATAAGTTCTGAATAGCTGTATGATCAGCCCACACCCTGATTGGATATCCTAGTATCATATCTCTAAAACTTGCTAATGAATATATCACTGTTAATGTTTCTCTTTCTGTTATAAAGTAGTTTCTCTTTGCACTATTACAAAGTCTAGATGTGTAAGCTATCGTTTTCAATGTTCCATTTCTCTCTTGCATCTGTATGCCTTCTAACCCTATGTCGGACGCATCAGTACAAAGAATGAACTCTTTATCATAGTCTGGAAATATTAAAACTGGTGAATTTGTAAGTTTATCTTTCAACTTCTCAAAAGCTTGTTGTGGTGCAGGTCCCCACATGAAATTTGAGCCTTTCATCAACAAAGAACTTAATGGATTAGCTATGTTTGCATATCCTTGAATAAATTTCCTACAATACCCTGTCAATCCCAAGAAACTTCTAACTTTTTCTACATTGTTTGGAACTAGAGAATTCTTTGCTGCTTCAAACTTTGAATTTACTGTACTAAATCCACACCTGTCTATTTTATGTCCAAAATAAATAACACTGTCCCGCATAAATTTACATTTTTCAAGTTTCATTTTCAATTCTGCTTGAACTAGTCTTGAGAATATCAAATCTAATTTCTTAAAGTGCTCAGACGCTGTTTGGGAAACTCTTAAGATATCATCCAGAAATACACTGGCAGTGTTTCCTAACAACCTATATAGAATTGTAATCATTAATCGCATGTAAGTTAATGGACTATAAAATAACCCAAATGGCATTCGTTTGAACTCATACGGTCCCGTTGGAGTAAAAAATGCTGCGAATTCTCGTAAATCTTTATGCAACTTTATTTGCCAAAAAGTAGATTTGATATCTATAGTGCTAAAATATCTATTCTCAGTTCCCAAACTCCTAAGAATGTTCCCTATCACTGGTAATGGTAATCGGTCACGTAATATGCTTATTCATTTCTCCATCATCAATAACTGGGCGCATGGTACCATCTGGTTCTGGCACCAGAATAAAGGGAAGTTCCCCTCAGTTTTACTATATTCAATAATATCCTGCAATAACATTTCAGTGATTAGTTTATCTATAATGGCTAGCTTAGAATGTAGTACTCTGTAGGCAGGTATATAGATAGGTTGAGTCCCTGGTTTTAATTTGATCTGTTTTATAACAGCTGTTTTGCGCTTGCGACACGGCCTCTAACCTAGGGCAGTAGACAAGATGCAGGGATGACCCGTCATCCAGGAGGTGCTAAGATGGAAGGGAGGGTGGAGTGGAGTGGAGTGTATTTAGGGATGGAATGGGTGGGAATGATTTTATGCCTTTTTCTTTTTGGCTACCTCCCTTGTAAGGGGGGAAAAGCCTTGGTATATATATGTATGTTTTGCCCAAGGCGTCCCCCTGTAAAGCAATCGCTTTATTTTGCTTCAAGAGCAAAGCAATTAAGCTTTCATCCAACTCAGGACAACTAGTAGGTTCTACTTGATTCCTGTATTTCTTTCCCAACTCTGTTTCTTCCTGAACTGAACAGATTGATGAAATTGGTAATTCCACCTCCCCAGTACTCTCATTTAAAATCTTATTGAGTTTTGTACAAACTTGAAAACATCCTATTTGTGTATCTTTTCTTAAGACTATGTTTTTATTCAAAGCACTAGTCACTAATATTTTTACCATGCTCTTAATTGACTTAGAAATCCCTGAGTACAATTTCAAATCTTTTAATCTAATTGATTCTGGGATGGTTAAAATTTCAGAGTCTACAGTAACTCCTCTCAACTTCCCATTCTACCCTGTTAATTACTCTGGAGTGTAATAATGTCGATTTTATTAAGTCACCTTCCATCATTAGCAAAGCCTAATTTGTAGTTGATGAATTGGTAAATTCTGGGATTTCTTGAACATCTGAGCTGGGTTCACTATATGTTATCTAAAATATAATTGTTATCATTCATACATATCTCTAGGGATTCTTTGATTCCTGTCACTGGCTTTAAGTCGGGTTGATTTAAAAATGGGATTAACTGTGATATCGTTAAGATCCCTAACTCAGCAGGACATATGACCATGTACTCTTTTCTCATAACTGCAAATCCTATAAGTAAATATCCTGGGAAAACAGGTTCTTCTGGAATGTGTAAATGTTCATTTTTATATCAGATGACTTCTAATTCATCCTTACCTAATGTTTTTAACTGATTTCCAGTTACTCCATGCAATGAGTAATGGATTGGTTCCAAGAATATTACTCCTTGTTTCAATTGATTTAAAACTTAACTAGTTATAACATTAACTACAGATCCTGTATCAATACACATTTTTATAGGTTTATTGAACACTCTACCAGCAATGAGAGATCCTACAGAAGTCCTTCCAATTGTTATAGTCAGTTTACAACTATCTTTGATGTCTGAGTTTTCTTTCACCCTTCTATCACTCTTATCCCTAACACAATACTTTGTATGTGTATTTCTATGGGTAGCTCTGTAGCATTATTTTATTTTATGTGTGTGTGGGGGGTTCCCTCTTGTTTCGGGGTTCTTACGAAAATTTCTACATTCATGTCTTCTATGACCAGCTTTCTGATGAGATACAGAAAGGTGGGTTTCCACAATGATATTCATCATGACTCTCGTATTTGCAATTTCTACAAATTAGTGTCATAATAACAATCTTGTACTTTATGCCCACAAGTATTACAATTGTAACATTTAACTCTAGCATTCCTTGAAATGCTTCTAACTCTATTTCCGGATCCTCTATTTCTATAACCACTTCTAGAGTTCCTAGTTTCTTTCTGTTGTCCCACTGTCATTACATAAGGACTAATTGCTTTAGATTCACTATGCCCTTGAAGAAGATAATCTACCTCCCCTTAATTCATAATTGCCTTGAGATCGTTATATAGGTTTTCTGTCGTTAATTCGTCAGAGCTGTTTGCTAACAATGCAAAGGTAATTAATTCTAATATCCGAGAAACTTTTATTTTATCACTAGACATTTCTATCCAATGTGAATCTTTCAATATAGAATTCATGTCCTTAGGTCGTCTGTCTAGTTTTGCTAAATATTCTGTGTCTGATTCACTTGTTTTTACTTTTTTTTTATCATTCTAACCAAAGATCTGATAAGATTCTGATTACACGTTGACATAAAATGTTTAATGAATGCCTTCTTATAAGCTTCATATTGGTTGATATCTTCAATTTGCAGGAATTGTTTTTACAAGCCTAGCTCTACCTTTCCCAAGATCTACATTCTCTTTTAAATTTTTTATTTTTATTTTTCATCTGTAATATTTTTACTAATGAGTAATATGTCAATCAAACTGAGAAACCTATTAACTCCTAAGTTGTTTTCATCACCTGTGAATTTAGGAATATTGACATTCGAGGTATAGACCTCATGACGAACAGTACTACCCGCATTCATACCTTCAGTGTTTTTAAAGTCAATTTGAATTGACAACCTCCACGTACTTCAACCTTGTCTTCTTTGTCAGTCCTTGTTCACTGACTCATCGTCCCTCGTTCACTTATAACAGTTACTTGTAGTGGTTGTAGGCCCCTTCGTTCACTGTTGCTTGTAGTGGTCATAAACCCCTTCGCTCACTGTTGCTTGTAGTGGTTGTAGACCCCTTCTTTCACAGTTGTAGTAGTAGCTCGTCTCCTCGTTCCTCGTCTTGTCCCTACGTGGTTGTGGTTGTGCACTGCGTGGTTGTGGTTCTGGCTGTGCACTGCAGACTGGTGTACCCGTACAACCGTAGACTTATCTTTTACTTATTCTTGTAATTAGATGCACTCACCAGTCTTTTCGGA
>NC_134818.1:41391904-41436904 GCF_046742065.1 Oratosquilla oratoria
CATAGCAGCATGAGCTGATGTCAGTCCCACAACAGCTGTTAGGTATCTCCACAAGCTGAATTACTATGGCAGAGCTGCAAGAAGGAAACCACTCCTTCGCCCAGCCAATATCAAGCGCAGAAAGGATTGGGCTGTTGAGATGGTGGAGAGACCTGTGGCCTTTTGGAGCACTGTCATTTCCTCTGATGAGTCACGATTCGTATTATTTTCTGACAATGGAAGAGTGTGAGTCTGCAGACTCTGCAGTCAAGAGTTTGACCTGAAAAGACTGCAGCCAGCAGTGAAATATGGGGGCATTTCAATAATGGTATGGGGTGCAATTTGGAGTGATGGTCGATCAGAGCTTGTGGAGTGTCAAGGAAACGTCAATTCAGGTAAATATGTTTCTATATTAGAGGAAGGACTCATGCCAATATTCTCCAGTGGTAGAATGAGTAAAAATGTCTTCCTATTTATGGAAGATGGAACTCTTGTCTCACTGCTCAAGCAACACAAAATTGGTTGAGCCAAAATTATATGAGGAAACTTCCATGGCCAAGTCCCCGAATATGAACCTTATTGAACACCTCCGGGGCATATTAGACCGACAAATTCGTAAAAAGAACAGGAGGCCATCTTCAAAGCCCGAACTCTTAGGATTACTACGGGAAAAATAGCAAGAAATCCCGGAAGATGATATTTGTGAACTAATTACTAGCATGCTTAGAAGGATCCTTGCATTGAAAAAAGCAAAGGGGATGCCAACCAAGTAGTAGTTATTCAAATTGTAACAATTTATAAGCACCTTAATCATATCAATTGCTTGTCTAACAAATTAAACGATTTCTCTTGGTGTCATGTATATATATATATAAATATATATATATATATACATATATATATATATATATATATATATATACATATATATATATATATATATATATATACATATATATATATATATATATATATATATATATATATTACACAGGACTACTATTACACAGGACGTGCGCACCCAGATTCCTGGGTCCGCTAGCGAAGGCCAGTCAAGTGCGGGGTTGCCACTCCTAGTTTTTTCCCACTAGATTTATTATTTTTTGCCTCAATTTAGTAGTCTAGTGGTTTTTCGTCATGCATATCAAGAATCTAGTATATCCTACAAAGTACAAAATATAGCAGGCTGTCGCGCTCACGTCGAAGTTTGTATCTGTTTCCGCAAAATGTTATTTTTCTGCTTCATTTCCGTCTAATACTTCTCGAATTATTCCATGAAAGCATGGTTTGTCATTGAGAGGTTTTGAAAATTAGCTATAACACATTCACACGTACAGTTACTATGAATTGAGTGTATATCATCATACGAATTCCATAGAAATTGTCAGTCAAATTGGCGCGCTTATTAATTGTTTATAGTATGTTTGCGCGATTGATTGGTTACATTAGTATATAGTTGGTTGCAGGACGGTTGAGGTTTATATTATCCGAATTATTAGTTTGTGCGAATTTTTAAATGCAGAATCGTAAAGAGCAATGCAACAACAGTCTTGCCTGCATACAACAAGTGACGAGTTTAGTTCATAGTTGTCTACTTGACTAACTAGTGATTGGTTGTGAATGTTTGGATTATTGCACCATTACAGGCAATGGTAATTAGTTTGATATATACAGTTTTCTCATTTCAAAATGTTTTCATGTGTATGTTGCGTAATATAATTCGAATCTAGTAGTTTTTTTTTCTAATTTAGCAGTTTTTAGCAAAGTGTCTAAGTTTTTTCATTTTCCAGAGTAGCAACACTGGTCCAGTGTGATACTAGCAATGGAGGTATAAAGGTTGTGCTACTCCATCTTTCCCGCGTGGCTGCATTTAGAAGTGGATTGTATTTGTTTACATAGGTTCTTGCTGATTTTGTGTATTCAAAATGCCGAACAAGTGTGGTGTTGTGAACTGCAACGGTAATTATAACAAGGTTAACAGGTGCCGAGTGTTTCGACTGCCAAAAGACCGTTATGAAAGACAGAAGTGGATTGATGTGCTGCCACTACGTAAGAACTTTGCTATTGATTCTGACAGATTTTTCATTTGTGAGAAACACTGGGGTCCTAACACTCCTATCAAATTGCCTGGTGGTTCTACGCGACCTGCGATCCCTCCCAGTATCTTCAATGTGCCTGCTTTATGTCTGCCATCTTCAAAACCTGTACCTCATCCGGCCAAAACCGAAGACAAGCAACTGAGGCATTTTCTTCAGAAAGATACGATTACTTCATTTGATGCCTTAAGACCTGAACAGGACCTACAGAAGCAGTACAAGAACTTAACTATTTCAAGATCGGAAGAAAGGTTAGTGTGTCTGTTCATGACAGAAAATTTCAGTGAGTGCAGACTGTCTGTGATTGTCGAATACACGCCCACGTTGTGTAGCCCACTGATCTGCCGTGCATTCAAGAAGGGAATTAGTGTATCACTGGGTAAGACACTTCATCCTAACAATGGTTTGAGGTCGTATGGTCAGTTCGCCAAAGCTGTGTGCTTAGCAATTAACTATGACATCCCGTTTGACAAAACTTTTGAGTACAGTAGTTATTTTTTAGATAATGATCATATTCACACAAGCCACTAAATTATTTGGAAATAATTAATAGGATATGAAACAGGTGGACTTCGAATTCAGCCCACACAGGATTCAGTCCATTTTTAAATTCACTAAAAATAATGGGTTAGTTGGGCTAGGTTAGGCTAAATCCCTTTGGGCTGAATCCCATGTGGGCTGAATTTCAATAGAACCTATGAAATATATTACACAATGTTGAATGAAATGAATAACAGTTATCTAGGCCCCAAAATTGAGTGGATACAGTATATTATTGTGATATAGTCATTACCCAAGTTTAGAAGTAATGTAGTTGAAGTATCATCTCTTTAAGCCTTCACATTTTTATTACACATGCTCTCCATTGTTCACCAAATTTATATAGTTGCGTATGAAGAGGGAGAAATGCACACAATATAAGTAAAATTATTTACCTGGGTCATCAACTTCTTCTGTATGTTGTGGCTGACCTTGGCATTTATCTCTGTGAGATTTTAATCTTGATACAATGCCCTGTAGTTCCTGGCTGCAGTCTTTGCATTTAGCTCGGTACTCTTTGCCAGAAATTGTTGGTAGTTTTTCAAAATAATTCCAGACAGGATCTTTTTTTTTCTGCCTGAAGAAACTACTCTGCCAGGTCCAGAAGACATCCTTCCTGGTTGATTCCAAAGCAGCAACTGACTCAGTGAGAAGCTGCTTACCCAGAACAAGTTTCAATAAGAATCTTGTTGAAACTTGTTGTGGGCTGTACAGTGATATATACTGCATGTGGGCTTATACCGTTCCTTGTATACTTGTGGCACGTCTATATAACACTGCTCATTATACTGATATGATAAAAATGTCCTTTAGCAATCAGATCGTATATCAGATAGCAATCCCACAATATTTACTATCTATAAAAAGAAAACTATTTAAATCAAATAAATCTCATAAAAAAAAAATCTTAAAGATAAAATAATCGCCAACCCTGGTGTCCACTATCCTCATACAATAATACATGTTAACTCCGACTAAAATTGGCATTTCAAAGCATAACAGTGCCTTAAAAATAGTTTCTTATTTTACTACAAAAGTTTATATTAACTTATACCTCATTGAATAAGTCAATAGTTGATATATTTGTCCTATATACAATGTTAGGTTTCTAGTTATGATATATTTGTCCAATATAAAATGTTAGGTTGCAAAGAAAGCAATGGCCTCCGCTAGCGGAGCCAGGAATCTGGGTGTGCACGTCCTGTGTAATAGTAGTCCTTGATATATATATATATATATATATATATATATATATATATATATATATATATATATATATATATATATATATTATAATGATAATGTAGCCTCTGTCTGTCTGTCTGATTTTTTGTTTGTTTGTTTGTACACGAACTCCTAGGGTTTTAGAGATAGACCCCCATAACCATTTATATTCTGATACTCTATTACTCTAGGTACTTGGATAATCATATTTCGTTTAAGAAATATATGTATTTTGGTTAGGGTAAAAATTAGGTTTATGTAGTATCCCCTGAAGTCGCGTAGTAATTTTTGTGGTTTAAGAATTAATATGATTAAACAAACCATTGTATGTATCCATAAATATTATTCACATTTGTGAAATTAATGTTGCCACAAACCATGATTACTTTTGTAAGAAGAAAGCATGTTTATGGAAAATGATTGTATAATTTTACCAAATGTTGAAATATTTGTTATTTATGTTTAATTTGTGTGCGGGCGGAAATAGTTCATTCACAAACTTCTATGTTTTTGTAGATAAACTCTTATAACTAGATATATTCTGAAGATAAATAAACTAGATACATTTCTTCATCTCTCAGCTATAGACATTTATTGTCAATCCACACACACATACATGCACATACACACACAAACAAAAGAATGTGTACACATGATATTTGTGTTTGTGTATACATGTATTTTCAAACTAGGGTTTCCCAACTTCGGGAGAGGGGGCGCACACCTGGGAGGGGGAGTATTATAGCTATGTTTAATTAAATAATTTTTTTTTTATAGTATTAACAGTTAAAGTTACGTGGTTTATGGTGAGGGAACACGCCACTACTGTAGTCCCCCTTTAATTTATTATTTTTGTAACATAAGAATCAACATAATTAAACAAACCATTGTATGTGTTCATAAATATTATTTATATTTGTGAAATTAATGTTGCCACAAACCATGGTAGCTTTTGTAAGAAAAAGTCCTGCAGATGTAAAATGATTGTATAATTTTACCAAATTTTGAAATATTGCTTATTTTCATTTAATCTTATTGCGGCGGAAATTTATTATTTACAAACACTTCCTAGGTTTTTCCAAATAAACCCCTATAACCATATATCTCCTGAAGATAAATAAAGTAGATACATTTCTTCACCTTTTAGCTGTAGACATTTATTGTCAATCCACACAGACTTACACACGCACGCAAAAGAATGTGCACATGATATTTGTGTTTGTGTATGCATGTATTTTCAAACTAGGGTTGCCCAACCTTCGGGTATGGGGTTGCACATCTGGAGGGGGAATGTTTAAAAATATATTTCATTTAGAAATATTTTGGTTAAGGTTAAGGGTTAAAGTTAGGTATGGTATGGTTAGATTAGGGATTATTCACGACCTCGCAGCAACAAGCGGGTAATTGGCTAGTATATATATGTATGTATGTATATACATGCATATATATATATATATATGTATATATACATATATATATATATATATATATATATATATATATATGTGTGTGTGTGTGTGTGTGTGTGTGTGTGTGTGTGTGTGTGTGTGTGTGTGTGTGTGTGTACATATATATCGTGCACGGAATATTCCCATTGGGAAAATTGCCCCTGGGAACATTGCCACTAGGAATATTGCCAATGTGGATAAATTGCCCCGTCTGGGGTATTGGTTGCTTGTTATTGTGGCAAAGTAGCATGCAGTCGATACTTTAGGGTCTATATGGGGCGCCCCTACGGACCAGAGCCACACATCATTTTGTCTATGATAGAAGAAATTCTGTTCATAGAGAAATGATGACACTTTTATACTACGACTGTCCCTCCGTTATGCTGTCCTCCAACCCCTTGTTGCTGTCCTGTACCATTTCTCTGAGTATTCTCTTTCTGATTGGGGGAATTCCCTGTGGTGGGGGAAAAGAATACTGCCACCAAGTTTTCCCACTTGGATCGTAAGAGGCGAGAAGAAAGGGACGGGGAGAGGGACTAGGCATCCTTCTCCCTGTAGCCCCAAGGGGCAAATTCCTAAAAATCAAAGGAAAGGCATAAGGGGTGCTGGAGGGCCTCGGGCCAGCACCCTAAGGTTTGGGTCTTTTAATGTGCGTGGATGTGGTACAGATGAGAGTAAAAGGGAAGAGATAGGTAGTATGTTTGTGAGAAGAAAGTTGGATGTGTTGGCTTTGAGTGAAACTAAGTTGAAAGGGAAGGGTGAGTGTAAGTTTGGGAGTGTAAGTGGGAGGTTATCAGGAGTGAAGAGAGGGCGAGGGAGGGAAGGGGTGGCTATTCTAGTAAGTGAGGAGATAGGTAAAGGGGTAGTGGAGTGGAAGGAGGTTTCCTCAAGGATAATGTGGATGAAGGTGAAACTGGGAAAGGAGATATGGGTCTTTGTAAGTGCATATGGGCCGGGCAGTGAGAAGAACATGGAAGAAAGGGAAGCCTTTTGGATAGATTTAAATGAGTGCATAGAGGGTTTAGGAAGAAATGTCAATGTAATAGTACTGGGAGACCTTAATGCTAGGGTGGGAAATGGTCCAATCGATGGAGTGGTTGGGAAGTGTGGAGTTCCAGGAAAGAATCGTAGTGGAGGGTTGATGGTGGAAATGTGTCTAGAAAGAGAGTTGATGATAGCAAATACAGTGTTTCGGAAGAAAGTCAAGCATAAGTACACATGGGAGAGGGTGGTGGAGGGAAGGGTGGTAGATAGAGCGCTAATGGATTATGTAGTGGTAAATAGGATTATGATAGGAAGAGTTAAGGATGTACATGTGCTAAGGGGAGAGGGTGGGGGAATATCAGATCATTTTTTGGTGGAAGGTAAGCTGAGAGTGGAGGATAGATGGAGAAGGAGGAAAGGGACAAAAGGTAGGGAGGTTCTTAGAGTGAACTCCTTGAATGAAAAGGAAAAGGAGAAGGAGTACGAAAAGAAGCTGAAGGAGGAGTGGGAAGGAGTAAAGGATAGAGCAGAGATGGGTGTGGAGGAGGAATGGGGATGGTTCAAGGAGGGAGTCTTAAAGTGTGCAAGGATGGTGTGTGGAACAAGAAGGACAGGGGGAAATAGAAGAAAGGGTAGTGAATGGTGGGATGAGGAAACAAAGAAGGCTGTAGAAGAGAAGAAGCGAGCATTCACAGATTGGTTACAAAATAGTACAGGGGAGTCATATGAGACGTACAAAGAAAAGAAAGGAGAAGTAAAGCAAAAGGTAAAGGAGGCAAAGAGGAGAGCAGATGTGAAATGGGGTAGGAGTATGACAGAAAATTTTGAAAGTAATAAAAAGATGTTTTGGAAAGAAATTAAGAGAGGAAGAGGAGGCGAATCAAGTAGGGAAGAAAAGGTAAAAGGTACAGATGGAGAGTTGATAATGGAAGAGATGGCAGTGAGGGGAAGATGGGCAGAATATTTTAGGGAGTTGCTGAATGTGAAGGAGGATAGGGAAGGAAAGATAGCTGCAGTGGGAAATGCGAAGAAAATGAGAGTGATGAGTGAGGAGAATGGAGGAGAAATAAGGAAGGATGAGGTGAAGGCAGCTGTAAAGATGATGAAAGCAGGTAAGGCACCTGGTCTGGATGGATGTCATGCAGAATGTCTGAAAAAGGGAGGTGCAGTGATGGTGGACTGGTTGGTGAGGTTATTTAATGTTTGCTGGAGAGAGGGTAGAGTACCGGAGGACTGGAGTAGTGCCTGTATAGTTCCTCTTTACAAGGGAAAAGGGGACAAGTGTGAATGTAGTAATTTCAGAGGGATTAGCCTGTTGAGTGTAGTAGGGAAGGCTTATGGGAGGATCTTAATTGAGAGGATTAGGAGAGGAACAGAGGGAGTAATTGGTGAGGAACAGTGTGGATTTAGGACGGGTAGAGGTTGTGTAGATCAGATCTTTGTGGTAAGACAGATATGTGAGAAAGCTATAGGAAAGGGGAAGGATGTTTTTTTTGGCTTTCATGGATCTGGAAAAGGCTTATGATAGGGTAGACAGAAAGGCACTGTGGGAGGTTATGCAGATTTATGGGATAGGAGGAAAGCTTTTGGGAGCTGTCAAGAGTTTTTATGAGAGTAGTAGAGCATGTGTTAGGATTAGAAATGGAGAGAGTGAGTGGTTTGAAGTAAAGGTGGGACTTCGTCAAGGATGCGTTATGTCGCCCTGGCTGTTCAACTTATACATGGATGGGGTGGTGCGAGAGGTGAATGCTAGGGTAGTGAGTCAGGGATTGGAGATGGTTAAAGAAAATGGAGAAAAGTGGGAGGTGAGCCAGTTGTTGTTTGCGGACGACACTGCGCTTGTGGCAGGGTCAGAGGAGGGATTGAGGAAGCTGGTGGCAGAGTTTGGGAGAGTATGTGATAGAAGAAAGCTAAAGATAAATGTGGGTAAAAGTAAGGTGATGAGATGTACAAGGGGTGAAAGTGGCAGTAGACTGGAAGTGAACATTAAGGGAGAGCGACTGGAGGAAGTGGATAGTTTTAGATACTTGGGTGCAAGTGTAGCAGGAAAAGGTGGAGTGAAGGTGGAGGTAGAATGTAGATTGAGAGAAGCGAGTAAATGCCTTGGTGGTTTAAAGAGTGTAATGAGGAATAGACATTTGGGAATGGATGCGAAGAGGAGACTGTATGAAGGAGTGATTGTGCCAACAGCACTGTATGGGGCAGAAACGTGGAACATAAGAGAAGAAGAGAGAAGGAGTTTGAATGTGTTTGAGATGAGGTGTCTGAGAAGTATGGTGGGGGTTACTAGGCTAGATAGAGTGAGAAATGAGGAGGTGAGGAGGAGAACAGGGGTGAAAAAGGATTTGGGAGATAGGGTTGATGAAAGAATATTAGGATGGTTTGGACACATGGAAAGAATGAGTGAAGAAAGACTAGTAAAAGAGGTATGGAAGGCAGATGTGGAGGGAGTGAACATGAGGGGACGTCCTAGGATGAGGTGGATGGATGGGGTGAAGGGGGTTTTGGGGAAGAGGGGAATGTCTGTTGAGGAAGGAAGGGAGAGGACGGAAGACAGAGGTGAGTGGAGAATGGTTGTATATGGATGATGTTGTGACTGCATGAGGAGGAATGGGCGGGGAAGTGGGGGGTGGGGTAGTATGTGTGAGTAAATTTTGACGCAGCCCGAAGGGATTTCTCCCCGTCCTCGCCTTATATGCAAAGGGGGACGGAGAGGGGGGGTCGCCGATTAAATGAAGCGGCCTCGCTGTGGATGTACTGTGTCTTGCGACACTGCTTCTGACCCAGGGCGGTGGGCAGGGTGCAGGGATGACCCGTCATCCAGGAGGTGCTCAGATGAGAGGAAGGGTGGGAGGGGTGTGGAGTGTATTTAGGGATGAAATGGGTGGGAGTGTTTTTATGCCTTTCCCTTTTTGGCTACCTCCCTTGGAAGGGGGAAAAAGCCTTGGTATATTTATGTATGTATGTATGTGAACATTGCCACTGGGAACATTGCCAACGTGGGAAAATAGCCAATGGGAACATTGCCAATGTGAAAGTGCCTATTTTTAATAACTTTTATTTAAACAGATATTTAACTTCTATTAAAAAGAGGTTTAGCTAGTCTACCATTTAACTACCGTTTACAAAAACAAAAACAAAAACAAAAACAAAACTAGTTTATAGTAATTTTTCGTTGGTGTTTTGTTTACATAACTTTGTTGAAAATATTTAGCACGTGTGATAAAAAGTGAACGTGGAAGTGATATGTTCGTGGATGAGCTGCAATATCAATGCACTAAAATACGTTTACCCAAATGCTATTTTAAATGATGGTTCCATTCCCTTTTTAAGTCATTATACAGTAAGGTTGTTGATCTTGGTTATAAACAACAATATCACAACGATAATACATTCACTCTTTTAATGAGGCATTTTCCGCACTTGCATTTGTACCACCCGATGAAATTATTTAAGTTTTTGAAGAGCTATCAGAGGATGAACGTATACCATCGGAATTTATCTCATAGTTTGAAATGACTTGCATATGGGTATCAAGAGGAAGAAGAAACAACTGACGCAGAGATCGATCTATGTTTCCAATTGCTTTCTGGAATGTCTTCAGTCGAACTGAACTAGCTTTACCAGGTACTAATAATAGTGTTGAAACATTTCATAATGTTTTAAATAAATCTGTGAGTAATTCTCACCCTAACCTTTGGAAAATCATCCTTGCATTGAAACAGGAGGAAAGCTTAGCTACAGCCACGCATGTTTAGTTTGAACGTGGTGACCCTTTCCTCGGCGTAATTATCAGTAACGATCTAAAATAATCTAAGCAGTGTTTCACCACCCCTGTCGGTCCTCGATCATTACACTTAAATTTGACTTGTAATATCACTCGTCTCGAGGCCCCTTGCCTCTCGTTACGTGAGTTTCACTAAATATTCAAGTTCCTCTTAAGCAGTAGGCCCAATGCCTTCTTTTTCCTGTAGTCTCACTATTTTCTAGGCCCCGTGCCTAGTTCTCTCGTCCTTTGGGTTAATAAAAGGGTGGTGAATTTTCTTTCTTCTTTCACTGTAATTTCACCTTCTGGTTACACTCGGGATCTCTTTCTCTCGTCTCTACATCGTCTCTCTCGATCGTCTCCCTAGATCGTCTCTCTAGATCGTCTCCTGATCCTCTCTCTAGATCGTCTGACGAGATCCCGTATCCTACGCTAAGCTACCTTCGTCTGACGTCACTAATTTTTCTAATCCAATCTCCGGTGACTTTTCAAATAAATGTCACTCCTTATGGGCATGACTTTGAATTCATGCACCAATAGTTTTTTTCTCCTTCTCCACCTTGCACCAACCCGGAAAGCCATTACAATGCCACTAGCAAAATTGTTTACCTCAGCATTAGTCAAACGAAGCTAACCTGCGCTTACAGAGTTTTGATTACATCATCGATTATAAAACAGTCACCACCGTCGGTGTGTTTACATAGACATAGCGTCACCTCAATGTTTTCAAAACAACAGGCGAGCAGGCAGGTTCATTTCCATTCGTACAACTACCGGCCTCTTACACAGTGTATTTCAGCCTCTGAGAAGGCAGATAAGGTTCTAGGACTTATTGTGCGATCCTTTGACTTCAAAAGTCCATCTCTCATTAACAAGCTATATAAATCGCTAGTTCGTCCACATTTGGAATATGCTGTTTCCGTATGGTCACCGAATCTCATTAAAGACATTGGCAGATTGGAAAAAAGTACAACGGTGAGCCACAATACTGATTCCAATTATCAAAAATAAATCATACGAAAATCGACCAAAACATATGAATCTGTTTTGCCTAAAAAAGCGTAGACTCAGAGGTGACTTGAAGTTGATACAGGTCTTTAAGATTCTAAAGAGGATTGACAACTTCAAAAGTGATTTTTTTTTTACACTGAATGAGAATCCGACAAGAAATAATGGTCTCAAACTGTCAGGAAATAGATTTAATTTGGAAGTGGTTAGAAACAACTTCGCCAACCGTGTAGTTAATGAATGAAATAAACTTCCTGCAGAGGCAGAGCAATGTAGTTCAGTTCGAAGCTTTAAGATCCGTTTAGATAATCATCTAAGCAAGAAGATGCTGTAATCACTGCCATTTATCTTATATTATTTTTATTTGTTTGTTATTATTTGTCTGTTTATGTATTATTTGCTTGATTTTCATTTATTATTATTTATCTGTCAATTTATTATTATTTACTGTTTACCTGTTTGTTTATTATTTAACTATACCTATGCATTTACTCATTTTATTTATTACAATTTATATTACTATAATATAATAAATAATATAAAATAAAAATTATAGTAATATGAATAATGATAAATAAAATAAATGAATGCATAGGTATATTAAGTAATAAACAAACAAGTAAATAGTAAAAAATAATAAATTGACAAATAAATAATAATAAATGAAAATCAAGCAAATAATAAAATAAACAGTCCAGGGCTGAAATCATATCAGTACCGCTACGCTGCGGGTTGATACTCCAACTCTCGTGGGCGGGGAGTTGGGTGTGTGTGTGCGTGTAAGATCACAGCGTTACCCATAGATCGGTCATACACGAGCTCTGAGCTCTCTTACGGAAGGGAAATAGCTGTCGATCACGATTCCAACCCATGATCCTAAGATCATGGTGAATCACACAAACACACACACACACACACACACACACACACACACACACACACACACACACACACACACACACACACACACACACACACACACACACACACACACATTTATACATAGAAACACAGATACATACACACACACGTGCACACACACATACACACACCTTACCTTACCTTACCGTCGTGCCATATCCTCTTGGACTTCGGCAACCAAGGAGCGCCACCGTTCACGGTCCCTAGTTATTTGTAACATCTGTGCTAGTTTGAGTTGTTTTCCCGTCGCCCTCATCAGCCCGTCCATATACTTCTCCCTCTGCTTTCCTCTTGCTCTCCTTCCCTCCACCATTCCCGTCATCACCACCTCTTCCAACCCTTCCCTCCTCATTATATGTCCTAAGAATCGCAACTGTCTTTTCCTTATTGTTGTCATCAATTCCATATCTGTCTCCCTTTCTCTCAATACTTCTTCATTTGTTTTCTTCGCTGTCCATGGTACTCTTAATACTCGTCTCCATATCCACATTTCTGCTGCTTCTAAGTTTTCCTGCAATTTTTTGCTGATTGTCCACGCTTCTGAACCATATGATAGTGTTGACCATACACACACACACATATATAAAATAGGCGAGGTCAAAGCGGGATGATATAATGGTGAATGTTGTGAATTTTAGCCTTTTTAAATGGCTTTAATGTGAAATATCTTCTAATAGAGTACGCAAGGGGGAGAAACGGAATTTAGGGGTTATTGTTGAAATATAGAATTGATAGTTTCAATACATATTCTTACCTTTCTCCCCATCTCTCTTATTAGGTAAAATCTGCTAGGTAACAAGCCTCTGTAACTTGAACCATTCTTCTCAGTCCACAAATAGTTGCTCTTTCTTCTATTTCTGCATGATTTTCCGTCTTATCCCGGCTACCATGGTCACCGTATCTATCCCCACTAGCCTTCTTCCTGTGGCATACAGTTGTAGTATTTCTGGAAATGCCTCTGTTCCTCCTTACGTCCCACGTGTCCATATCATATCATAAATTTCTTCTTATATCTTCACATCTTTTATTTGTCCCTTCCAGTGGCCTTTTATTAGGCGCAGCACGCGTATTTCAGAAGCCTATATTTTGTTTATACTTGTGGAATTTAATCCCCAACACTAAGAGGCATAGGTCGGAATTGGCTTTAATATTGAATCATCTATAGCCATTTTTATTTTAATTGGTATCTCTATTAGTTGGCCTTTATAGTAGGCCTATATTACTTGCATATTTGTTTATTCTTCATTTAAGTTCATCTACTTTCAATCCTTGTTCGTTAAATGTCACTCATAATAGTTAATTTAACTTACTCGTTTTATGTCCATCCCTTCTATAGTGATACTAATGTTTTCTATTTTTGCCACCACCATCGATTCAGAACTTTGTTTATTCAATTTTATAGCCACTTTGAATTTAGTTGGTATCTTCGTTAGTTAGTCTTTTTTAGGATATGGTACAGTATGCCTACATTACTTGCATATCTGTTTATTCTTCTTCTAAACTCATCTTCATTCAATCCTTGTTCATTAAACGTCACTTATAAATAGTTTAATGAGCTGACTTGCTTCATATCTATTTTTCTAGTGATTCTGATGTTTTCGCTGTAATATATCTGTTGAGGTTTCTAGATTCTTTGCTATTACATCTGTGTCATTTTCTTATACAAAAAAACATTTTTTGTCACCATTTATAACGAGTAGATACCATATGAGGATGAAACCTGTATCAAAAGTACAACGTTTCGCTTGTTCAAGCTTTTTGAAATAAATCGATGTAGAACATGACCTCTAAGTTATATATACATACTGGAATGGAGTTTTCGAAACAGGTCCATTTTCAAATATCATCCATTCTTCAGTAACTTGGCTGCGCTATGTAGACAATATCCTTATAATCGAACCCAAGCGATTCAACATTCAAGAATTTCAAACAGCACTCAGTATTATAAAACCTTCAATCCAATTCACCTTGGTAGAGGTTAATGACTCCCTTCCATATGTAAGATGCTGGTAGATTGAGGTAAACAAATAGGTAGATGGAGGGGTAGGTGGCGAGAAATTAATTTTACGACTTAGATGTTTTGAAAACAATGGCCGCTAAGGAGTTGCAGAGTTGCATATTCTCGCTCACCGTCCAATGTTTGTAAACACAAGCTAGGGTATCCATAGAGGTGCTGATGTTGCGAATTATTAACGCTAAGCCACTTCGCTTCGTAACAAGAGTGCTTGCGTAAGCAGTATTGCTTGAGACAATATAACAACCTTTCTGATTGGAGGAAAGGGTGGAGGAGGAGAGAAATTATTGGTGCACGGAGGTAAAGTCACACCCTTAGAGGGTGGCACTTATTTGCAATGTTCAAAGTTATTGGATGAATTAAATAGTGACGTCGAAGCAGACTTGGCTTGGTGGATGTAAAAGGATCTCAGGGGGGATTCCTCTGCTGTAATTACTACAAACAAGTTGTAGAAGTGTAATATTACTCGCAAGAAAAGAAAAAGAAAATTACGTTTAGTTCACTCCATACTGATACTACATACTTGACTAAGTAGAACGAAAGAGGCATGGGGCCTACAGATGAGTGACTTACAATTATAAGATGATAAAAAGAAAATGCACAAAGTAGAAAGTGTGTGTGTGTGTGTGTGCTTTTAATAAGATTGCCAACTATTACCGAACTGGTTTTAATAACATTAACACCAGCCTTGTTTAATAAAAGCCGAAATAAGAGCAGGGAAAATATTTGTCAGGCAGGTTTTTACTGTGTGCCATGTCTAGGTTGTGAAAAGGTTTACATTGGTGAAAGTTTCCGTGGTATTGATAAGAGATTATTAGAACATAAATATGATATGAAAATGTACAATATGAATAATGCCATTGTTAAACATATATTCGATGCAGGCCACAATGCTGACTGGAATAATTCCAAGATTATAAAATATGAAAACCATACAATGAAACATAGATGTTTTGAATCTGCGTTTATATCCCTCATTGACAGTATAAATCAGAACAGTGGATTTTTTGCAATAAATAAACCATTGGCAATTTTAAAAACCAAGTAACAAGCAATTTGTGCAAATTGTGTATACACCATTCTTATGTTTGTTTCTCCCCGCAACCTCGGGCTATATAAGGAGTAAAATGTTTCTCAACTGTGTTATTTCTGAAGAAGCCGTGCTGGGCGAAACGTCAAATATATTGGAACCCATACTCTGTGTTTGGCCTCTCGACTGTTGCAGTCGTTGCTGCTTTTACCCATAGTGAATAACTCCCTATAAGTGGTATGGAGATACTGTTAGGCAATGATTTAGTCGGTGATAAAGTGATTCCAGAGCCAAGAATGATTGCTAAACTCCTCGAGAGTATGAAGAATGAGAGTATGGATGTGCAAAGTGGAGGAGATGTCTTGGATATTGAAATTCGGAAGGAGGTCCGAAGAGACTGTGGAAATGGAGGAGAAACTCCAGTCGCAGGGAGTAGGAATTCTCTGAGCGGAGGTGAAGTAAATGCAAGTAAGGAGAGTGATATGGAGATTGTGGATAATGGAAGCATTCAAAGAATTTACCCAGCTTGTGTAGTGACCAGAGCCATGATGAGGAATAAGGAAACTAGGTGATATATCTGATGAGGGCAAGGAACATAAGCATGTGAAAGATGAAAGTATAGAGGTGAAATTAGAGATATCCCCTGATTTCAATGTTAGCAGGAAGGAACTTATTGATGCCCATTGCAGTAATCCTATTTTAAAGGAATGCAAATAGAAGAGAAGCAAATAGAATTGGTGTGCCTGATGATAGGTCTACTGGATTCTATCTTCACGATAATGTATTGATGAGGAAGTGGAGGCCTGCGAGTGTACCCGCAACGGAGCATTGGGAGATGAAAAGGCAGATAGTTGCACCTAAGAATTATAGGCATACATTGATAGCCTTGTCCCATGAATCTAGTTTGGCAGGACATTTAGGAGTGAGGAAAACGGCGGGGAAACTGTTGACACATTTTTATTGGCCAAATCTGAAGAGAAATGTTGCAGAGTTTTGAAAAACTTGCGACATATGTCAGAGAGTGGGTAAACCAAATCAGGTAATACCGCGAGCACCATTGTAGCCCATACCAGCATTTTGCAAACCATTCAGCAAAATCATAATTGATTGTGTTGGACCTTTACTAAGAACTAGGAAAGGAAATTCCTATTTACTGACAATAATGTGCAAGCCACAAGATTCCCAGAAGCTATTCCTCTACGGAGTATCCATGCCAAGAGCATAGTGAGGGAGTTGGTGAAATATTTTTCTTGGGTAGGACTCCCAGAAGTGATAGTCTGACAGAGGAAGTAACTTTACTTCCGGCATGTTCAGGAAAATATTGAAGGTCTTGCACATTGGACAGAAATTAGCAAGTGCATATCATCCACAATCACAAGGTAGTTTAGAGAGATTCCACCACGCTCTTAAGAACATTCTGAGAGTATACTGTGAGGATCTTGGCATAGATTGAAATGAAGGAGTCCCACTAGCTTTATTTGCGGTTAGAGATGCAGTACAAGAATCGACTGGATTTAGTCCATTTGAACGAGTGTACTGCCATGATGTGAGAGATCCTTTTAGCATGATGAAAGAGAAGTGGCTTGGCAAGAGTGATGACATCTGTTAACATATGTATCGGAATTCAAGAGTAGACTGATGAAGGCGAGGGAGCTTGTTGCAGAGAACTTGAAGAGCGCACATCAGGAGATGAAGAAGTGGTATGACAAGAAGGCTAGGGCGAGAGAATTTAAACCAGGTGACAGAGTTTTCATATTATTACCTATCCAAGGAGATCCCCTGAAGGCGAGATATTGTTGTCCATGGACAATTGAGAAGAAAGTAGGAGAGCTGAACTACAATGTCAACACTCCTGGTAGGCAGAAGAGAAACCAGTTGTACCATGTCAACATGATTAAACCTTACCTTGGAAAGGAAGTGGAGAAGACGGGAACGTCCGAAGAGATGAACAAGTTGAGTTGTGGCATAGTGAGTGCGGAACAAGAAATAGACGATGGAGAGGAGAGAAAATTCATCAGGTGTGAGGAGAAAAACTTGGAAAACTCGAGGTATTGGAAAACGTAGAGTGTAAGCTGAGTCATCTGAGCAGTGAAAGAAGGAATGATATCATCCAGGAGATAAATAAGTGTAAACCTTTATTTTCGAACACTCCAAGAAGATGTACCGCGGTGAAACATGATGTTGACGTAGGTGATGGCAGGCCAATAAAGCAACATCCATACCGAGTGAATCCACGGAAGAGAGAAATTATGAAGAAAGAAGTCCAGTACATGTTGGAAAATTATCTGATAGAGGAAGGTAACAGTGCGTGGAGTTCTCCGTGTGTGTTAGTGCAAAAGGCAGGTGGTGATTCGTTCAGATTTTGCACTGATTTTAGAAAAGTAAAGCAAGTGACTAATAGCGATTCTTACCCAATACCCAGGTTGGATGACTGTATTGACTGTGAGGGAGGGGCGAACTTCGTCAGTAAGTTTGATTTGTTGAAAGGGTAGTGGCAGATGGGTTTAACGAAGAGAGCTAGGGAAATATCCACTTTTGTGACAATGGATTGCCTATATCAATAACGGGTGATGCCGTCTGGAATGAAGAACAGCGGGGGTACGTTTCAACAATTGATAAACAAGGTATTGGCGGGGGTGAATGGATGTTCGGTCTATATCGACGATATCGTCGTATATTCTGAAACTTGGGAAGACCATGTGAAACAAATTTCGAATGTCTTCCAGAGACTGATTGATGTGAATTTGACTATCAATTTAGCTAAAAGCGACTTTGCAAAGGCAAAGGTCGAATACTTAGGGTACGAGGTAGGCCAAGGTAAAGTGCAACCTGTTGATGCCAAGGTGAAGAGTATCAACGAATGTCCTGCACCTAAGAACCGTAGGGAGTTACTACGATTTCTAAGTATGAGTGAATATTATAGGAGACTCTGTAGGATTTTTTCCACAGTAGCTTTACCATTGACTAGGCTGTTGTCAAAGGGTAATAAGTTTGTGTGGGATGCACATTATGAGAAAGCTTTTGTCACTATTAAGAGGATGTTAAAGAGTGACCCTATACTTGTCACTCCTGATTTTGAGAGACCATTCAAATTGTACGTCGATGCGAGCGATGTAGGAGTAGGTGGTGTTTTGGTTCAGGAGAAAGAGGATATCGACCATTCGATATGTTGTTTTTCAAAGAAATTCCTCCCTTATCACAGAAACTACAGTACAGTCGAGAAGGAGACTTTAGCCTTGATCCTTAGCCTGAGTCATTTTTATATATATCTGAGAGGAATCGGATATCCTGTTTTTGTGTTAAATGACCATAACCCCCTAGTATTTTTGCATAAGATGAAGAATGATAATCAACGACTAACTCGGTGGCGACTGATGTTACAGGACTATAACCTATTCATCCGACATGTGGAAGGAAGGGTTAACATTTTAGCGGAGACTCTGTCCCGCCTTCCCTCGTCAACATGAGTCATTCCAAGGATCGCCTCATGTCTTAAGGGGGGAGGGTGTTACCATAGTCACCCCTAGTGTTTATTACATTCTGTACCCTGTGTTATGACATCTCGTTTTCTGTTAATGGAGGCGTGGAATCGAGAGTCTGAATCAAAGTATCTCAAAGAATAAATGTATCTGCGAACATGTTTATGCATTTGAAATTATGGTGCTCTAGTAATGTAAGAATTCAAAAAAGTATTTACTGTAATTCCTTTTGGTGTATGACCAATGTATGACTTATATTTTACAATGTTGATCACATACGCAGGTGGATTAGAATAGTGTTGGAACTGTTATTGGTAGTGGATTTTAGGAGTGACCACACCCTGTTTCTCTTCTCTGTTCTCTTCCTGCATGTGGTATGGAGTGGACGTATGAGCATCATTGAGGGTATTCAATTTGTATACGCGTAAATTGGCGCGGTCGAATTAAGGAGAAATGGTGGACCGACATGCAGGAGGGGAGAGCAAGGATATTTGAGGTATGTGAGTTCATGATCTGTAGAGATCTAGATCCATTAATGTGGATCAGTTAGGGATTCAGATGATTGAGATATTCATGGATTGTTGGGAAGTACAAAGAGCTATGTCATAGTGACTATATGGTATTATGCAACATGAGGTAATCTTGTAGGATCTGTATGTTATGATTGATTTATCCAATTGGTGCTTTTAGCCTGTATTGAATGTAATGCAGTGACCATGTTGATGTGGAGACAAAGGAGCTCATGCATGAGTTTGATATTGTAGTAGTGAATGTAGCCCATACTCTTACCTAATATATAGATATAATCATTCATCATCTTTATCTATCCCCATTTGTGATGATATATCTGATATGAGATAAACAAGAAACAGAACTGATGATCTTTGACAGAAAAAGGGGATTGCATATTCTGTAAACAGTAGAATTGGAAATCGTACTTTGTCACCCACCTTTAAGGGATGAGGCAATATCTATTATTGTCCTCCTAAATCCTTTATTTACTAACCGATTGGTTTAGGGTTAGGGGTTTCCCTGACAACACACACACACGCGCGCAAAAAAAATGTGTACACGATAATTGTGTTTGTGTATGCATGTATTTTCAAACTAGGGTTTCCCAACCTTCGGGTAAGGGGGCGCACACCTGGGAGGGGAGGTGTTTAAAGCTATATTTCATTTAAAAAATATTTTGGTCAGGGTTAAGGGTTAAAGTTAGGTGTGGTATGGTTAGGGATTATTCACAAACTCGCAGCAACGTGCGGGTAATTTGGCTAGTATATATATATATATATATATAATATATATATATATGTATATATATATGTGTGTATATATATATATATATGTATATATATATATATATATGCATACATAATATACCAAGGCTTTTTCTCCTTACTGGGGAGGTAGCCAAAAAGGAAAAGGCATAAAATCATTCCCACCCATTCCATCCCTGAAAACACTCCACACCCCTCCACCTTCCCTCCCATCTTAGCACCTCCTAGATAAGGGGTCATCCCTGCACCTTGTCCACTGCCCTGGGTCAAAAGCAGTGTCGCAAGACACAGCACATCCACAGCAAGGCCTCTTCATTAAATCGGCGACCCCCCCTCTCCGTCCCCCCATATAAAGGATGCATGAGGTGGAATGGACGGGGGGATGGGGGATGAGGTAGTGTGTGTGAGCAAAATTTTGACGCAGCACGAAGGGATTTCTCCCCGTCTTCTCCTTTATATATATATATATATATATATACATATATATATATATATATATATATGTTGCGACATTCTGACAGGTTGACGGATGCGGAGTAGGAAACACAGGACTCTTGGTCTTGAGTTTATTCCTAACTAGTTTCGCAGGTATGCCTTGAAAAAGCATACCTGCGAAACTAATCAGGAATAAACTCACGACTAAGACTCCTGTGTTTCCTACTCCGCTTACGTCATATATATATATATGTATATATATATATATATATATATATGTATATATATATATATATACACATATATATGTATATATATATATACATACATATATATATATATATATATATATGTGTGTGTGTGTGTGTGTGTGTGTGTGTGTGTGTGTGTGTGTGTGTGTGTGTGTGTGTGTGTGTGTGTGTGTGTGTGTGTGTGTGTGTGTGTGTGTGTGTATGTGTGTGTGTGAGAGAGAGAGAGAGAGTGTGTGTGTGTGTGTGTGTGTGTGTGTGTGTGTGTGTATTTACCTAGTTGTATTTTACGAGACAAGAGCTATGCTCGTAGAGACCCGTTTTCGTATCTCTCCACATCCAGCTTATTTTTAAAATCGTGTATAGTTTTGGCATTTACTTTTTCTCCGTTTAGTTTGTTCCAGACATCAATCACTATGTGGGAAGCTTTTTTTTCAGGTCTCTTCTGTAGCTGTCTTTCTTTAGTTTCTTTTTGTGTCCTCTTGTTACTGTTTTGTCCCACTTTAATAAGTTGTCTCTATCAAGAATTTTCAGCGCTTTCATAATTCTGTAAATGCTCAACAAATCACCTCTTTCTCTTCTCTGTGTTGACAGATGTAATTTCTCCAATATTTGTTCGTATGTCAATTTCTTATGTTCTTCTTTGTGCTAGGTGCCCACAGTGTTGCAGCATATTTTAGTCTAGGTCTTATCAGTGTAATTTTTTTTTTTTTTTTTTTTTTTTTTTTTTTACCATCTCCTCATCTATGTAGTCGAAGGCCAATTTCATTGATCTTAATAAGTTATAAGTCTCTCCAAATAATTTATTGATATGTTTATCAGGTGTCGTCACTTGAGATAATTACTACCAGGTGTGTAAGAAATGATAAAATAATAATAGATTTATTGAAATAGCAGTGATACACTGACAATAATTATAATACAGTAATTACATGAGTAATACGCCTACTCTAAGTTTTACAGTGATACGCTGACAATAATACAATACAGTAATCATATGAGCGATATGACTAGTCTAAGTTTAGAATGAGTTTATTGTGCGAATAATGGATGGAATAGCACTGTTCTTGTATCGGTCAGTCCTCGGTGCTCTGATGGGTTGGACCTTGTTGGTATGTCGGATGGCGTGGCGGGCGGGTGTGGCGTCAGGTGTGAGGAAGTGACGGTGACGTGAGTGGAACATTAGGTCCTGTCCAAACTTCCTCAGTGCCTCAATGTGCTTGTCTGATACCCTTGGCAGGCTGAGGGTAGTGAGGGCGTGCTCGTATCCCTCATACTGACCACCCAAGATAATTCTGCACTCTCTCTTTTGTACTCTCTCTAATTTACTACTCTGTATGATGTTGAGTGATGATGAGCAAGCCGGGGAAGCGTATACAAGGGTGGGTAGTACCAAGGTGGTGTAGACTCCCTCTAGATCTGGTGATGGGATACAAAGGGACCTCAATCTGTGCAGCATGTAGAGTTTGTATGAGGCTGTCCTGATGATTTTGTCGATGTGCTGATTCCAGTTGAGGTGGTTGTCTAATATGATGCCAAGTGGCTTGGTGGACTGGACCACCTGAAGGGAGTGGGTTCCTAGTGATAGTTGGGGAGGTGGCACCGCCTGTTTGGATGTACATACGTGCATGACTACGGTCTTCCTATGGTTAACTGTCACATTACTGTTCTCAGTCCACGTTTTAAGGTTGTTTAGGGCAGCCCTGTGCAACCTGCGGCCCCCAAAGGCTTTCATTGCGGTCCTTTCTCCTAAAGATAAATAAGTTATAGTGCGGTCCTCAGAGAGAGAAAGAGAGAGAGAGAGAGAGAGAGAGAGAGAGAGAGAGAGAGAGAGAGAGAGAGAGAGAGAGAGAGAGAGAGAGAGTGTTACCAATTAGAGCCCACCGAAAATTTGACTAAATTCATATTCTTGTGTACCAATTTCACCATATTTTTTTCTATTTCGTTCACTAAGGTACAAATTTTAATTATATTAGAACAGAAAATAACATATTACTTGGAATTTCTAATTATCAGATTGAGTGATCCTTGGCGATCTATCTATGAGTTTGACATGTATGATTCACGTTCTGTAGTATGGTACGTGTGTTCCCGCCTGTCAGTACCGCTGCCTAACCAGTCTCCGTTGTGACTTCATTTGTTGTGGTTGATTTGTGATTACCGGTACTGTAAGTCCAACTCTAATTCTTATGTTAATGATCCCAGTTAACCAATATTAAGTAATTATTTATTTTTGTACGTTATAATAATAAGGTACGGTAGCCTTTCATTTGCTCATTTATAGTAAGGAAAATGCATTTGTTTCGGACAATTGTTATTTTTGTGATCCCAATTTAGATAGAATCAGTAACAAACTAATTATCTATCTTTATCAGTATAATCTCACATACTATGTCTTCGATCGTGGTAAATAACATGAAATAGTAAGGTCATGTGGCCCTCCATACCAACAGAGTTGTGACTTGTGGCCCTTTGGGAAAAAAGGTTGCACACCCCTGATCTAGGGTGTTTTGCAGCGAAGAATAGTCAGGCTGCCTGCTGTTGATGGGGATGTCAACTGTGCAGTCATCGACGTATTTCCATATATGTGGGGTCTCCATTAATGCATCGTTGATGAGGATGAGGAAGCACATTGGTCCCATCTTGGTCCCTTGAGGGACCCCACAGGTCAGGGGGAGGAGGGAGGATGACCCCTGGTACCTCACTGCCTGTTGACGACCGGTCAGGAAGTCGGCCAGCCATGCTACCAGGTGTGGTTGGATCCCCAGTTGTATGGCCCTGGGGATGATGATATTATGGTCAACAAAGTCAAACGCTTTTTTAAAGTCTATAAAAGTCAAGGCTAGAGAAGTATTGCGCTTGTCTAGGTGGCTGTGTAAGAAGACCAGCAGATTAACAAGATTGTGAGTTGTGGAGGAGGATTTCATGTTGCCATACTGTTGGATATCGATTTGATCTTTAATTTTGTTGTATACTGAGTCAAATACAAAACCCTTACATATAAGGCTTAGGATTGGGGTGATGGCAATAGGTCTAAAGTCGCTTAGCTACTGTGGGTTCGGACATTTGGGAATGGGAGTGATATATGAAATTTTTCATTCACTGGGGCAGGAGTTTTGACTCAGTGAAGCATTCATCATGAAGGGAAGTGGGAGGGCAAGTTCTGGGACAAATTATTTGTAGATTTTGATAGGTAAATCAGAAGGTGTTGTGGATCTGTTATACTTGAATTTACTTAGTATAATGGCAACGTCAGCCTCCTGGACGGGGGCAGGGGGTGAGGGGGAGAGGAAGTAGGCAGGTAGGCCGGAGAGGTTAAGGGGGGTAAGGTCTGGCAGATGGAGGCAAAGTGTGTATCAATCTCTTGAGCCGCTAAGTCAGGTGGTAAGTGTGAGGTGCAGGGCAGTGTGTGTGTGTGTGTATTTACCTACCTAGTTGTATTTACCTAGTTGTATTTTGCGGGAAGGGGAGCTATGCTCGTGGTGTCCCGCCATTGTATCTCGCAGTGTCTAGTTTACTTTCAAACTCATGAATGGTTTTTGCGCATACTATTTCATTATCCAGTTTGTTCCAAGTGTCCAAAACTCTATGTGGAAAACTGTTTTTCTTCAGTTCTATTCTATAGCTATGTTTTTTTATTTTCTTTCCATGTCCTCTTGTGTTTCTCTTGTCCCAGTAAAGTAAGTCCTCTCTATCAAGTATCTCTGTGCCTTTCATGATTCTGTAGATGGTCAATAGGTCACCTCTCTCTCTTCTTTGCTCCAGTGTCGGTAACTCCAGTTTAGCCAATCTCTCCTCGCATGATAGGTTTGCAAGTGCAGGTGCCATTTTTGTAGCTGCTCTTTGGATTCTTTCTATTTTCTTTATATTCTTTTTGGTACTGGGGGACCACAATGTCGCCGCATACTCTAGTCTAGGCCTTATCAATGTAATCAGTTTTTTTTTATCATGTCTTCGTCCAAGTATGCTTATGCCACTTTTATTGATCTTAGCAAGTTGTAAGTCTCCCCGACAATTTTGTTAATCTGTTTATCATAGGACAAGTCGTTTGTGATAATTACTCTCAAGTCTTTTTCGGATCCTACTTTCTTTACTTCCTTGGTTCCAATTGTATATTTTCCTGATATTCTGTTTTTGCTCTTTCCAAACTCCATTAAGCTACACTTCTTAGTATTAAAGTCCACTTCCCATTTCTGACTCCAGTTCCATACCCTATTTAGGTCTTCTTGCAGTGCTTCACAGTCCTTATCAGTTTCTACTTTCCTTAACAGTTTGACGTCGTCAACAAAGAAGCTCATGTAACAGTTCACGTCTTCGTCCATGTCATTCATATAGATAGCAAACATTATTGGTGCCAGTACAGTATGTACAGTATGTATGTATATATATATATATATATATATATATATATATATATATATACACACATATATATGTATATATATGTATATATATATGAATATATATATATATATGTATATATATATATATATAGTTCCTCCTGGATGACGGGTCATCCCTGCATCTAGCCCACTGCCCTGGGTCAGAGGCAATGTAACAAGGCACAGTACATTCACAACATTCATTTAATCGGCGACATCCCTCCCCCTCCGTCCTCTCATGCAGAAAAAGAGAAGACGGGGAGACATCTCTTTGGGCTGCGTGAAAAATATTATTCAAACATACTCCCTCATCCCGACCCCACCCACACCCTTCCATGCGTCTACTCATCTCATCCTTGGTGGCCACCTCATGTTTACTCCTTCCACCTCTGCCTTCCACACCTCTTTTACTAATCGTTGTTCATTCATTCTTTCCATGTATTCAAACCATTCTAATACTCTTTCATCAGCTTTCATCAGCCCAATTTCCCAATCAAAACCCTCTTATAAGATTTCCTAACTACACTAAAAAAAAAACTGATCCTTCTGAAACTAAAACACTCACACTTGTCCCCTTTTCCCTTGTAAAGTGGAACTATGCATGCACTCCTTTAGTGTTCCGACACTTTTCCCTTTTTTAAACAAACATTAGACATCCTCACCAGCCACTCCATCATCACTGTACCTCCCTTTTTTGGACATTTGGCATGACATCTATCTAATCAAGGTGCCTTACCTGCTCTCATCATCTTAACAGTTGCTTTCACCTTATGTTTCCTTATTTCTCCTCCGTTTTCCTCATTCATCATTGTTATTTTATTAGCGCTTCCCACTGCAAATACATTTACCTCCCTATCCTCCTTTACATTTAGCAACTCTCTAAAATACTCTGCCCACCTTCCTCTTACTGCCGTCTCGACAATTATTATCTCTCCATCTGCAATTTCTACCTTTTCTTCTCTGCCTGATTTGTCTCTTCTTTCTTTCTTAATATCTATCCAAAACATCTTTTTATTACTTTCAAAATGTTCTGTCATACAGTTACCCCATTTCACATCCGCTCTCCTCTTTGCCTTCCTTATCGTATGCTTTACTTTTCTTTTCTTTGTATCTCTCATATGATTCTCTCGTCCTATTTTGAAACCAACCTATGAAGGCTCGCTTCTTTTCTTCTTCAACCTCCTTGCTTCCTCATTCCACCACTCACTACCCTTTCTTCTATTTCCTCCTCTCCTCCTTGTTCCACACACCAAGTTTACCCACCTAGTGACTTTCTCCTTGAACCATCCCCATTCCTCCACTCCTAGTTCTATTCTATCCCTCACTCATTCCCACTCCTCTCTCAGCTTCTTGTACTCCTTATATTTTTCTTTCTTATTTAAGTATTTCACTCTAAGGACATCCCTACCTTTTGTATTTTTCATCTTTCTTCACCTGTCCTCAGCTGTCAACTTTCTCCGCTGTCAACTACTTTTAAAAAAATCTGATATTACCCTACTCTCTCCCCATAAAACACGTACATCAAACACTCTTCCTTCTCATCTCCTGGTTACCACTATGCGGTTCACTAAATCCCTATCTACCACCCTTTCATCAACCACCCTCTCCCATGTGTACTTATGCTTGAATTTCTTCCTAAACACTGTGTTTGCTATCATCAACTCTTTCTAGACACATCTCCACCATCAACTTTCCACAACGATAATTTCTGGTAACTTCACACTTCCCAACCACTCCGTCTACTGGTTCATATCCTACTCTAGCATTAAGATCTCCCAATACCACAACATTGACATTTCTCTCTAAACTCTCTGCGCACTCATTTAAATCTATCCAAAAGGCCTCTATTCCCTCTACACTCTTCCCACTACCAGGCCCAAATGCAATTACAAAAACCCACATCTCCCTTCCCATTTTCACCTTCATCCACATTAATCTCTTTCCACTCCAACACACGTTTACCTATCTCTTCACTTACTAGTATAGGCACCCCTTCTCTCCCTCGCCCTCTCCTCACTACTGACACCCTTTCAACTACATTTCTAAACTCAAAATTGCCCCTACCTTTCAACTTACTTTTAATGCCAACACATCTATCTTTCTCTTCACAAACATACTGTCTATCTTTTCCCTTTTGTTCGCATCTGTACCACAACCACGCACATTAAGAGACCCAAACCTTAGTGCTCTGGTTGAAATATAGAACCTAGTCAAATCAAATAAGTTAAAAATAATATAAATCAAACCAAATCAAACAATAATAACAACAATATATTCAGAAAAGTTGTGATGAAACCATAGGACTCGTGGTCACTGGGCATATTTCTCGTGTTATGTAGTTACTGTCTTGGGTCACCTCCTTATTGCTGCATATTTTGTTGTGTATTTCATCCATTTTATGTACCTTACTTTTTGGTTGATGTTAGTTTTGGGGCTATAAACAAAACTTCAACTGCCTTCCTCCTTCTTTTTGAGAGATCTTTTCCCACAACTTCCACTTTTTGCTAGTAGGGCAAGTGTCCTCTTTGGTTCACGTGGCCCACCATCGCGTTATCAAGACAGCGTTGTCTCAAGTCCTCCTTCTGCTCCTTGATATTGGCTAGTAGACCTCTGTAGCTATCAACATAATATTATTTTTCATATTTGCTACATGAGATTCTGTACTCGATGCTGAATTCATTAGTTGCCTTCGTTGTTTTTGTCACTAGTTGTTTCAATTCCTTCCCTGTGCCACTTATTATTACTAGTCCTAGTGGCCGTACCGCGTCCCCCATTGTACGTGAGAAAGCGGAGCCCGGTACTATAAGGTATCTTTTGTCCTTTTTGTCCCCTGCGGTTGCCCGTTGTCTGGTGATTTGCGTTTTTCTTAATGAGGTGAATAGTAACCCCTCTAGATGGCTCAGAGACTTGAATGAATTCGTGACATGGCGAATTTTCTCGTCCAGGAATTCTTGGCTACAAATCCTCATAGCTCTGAAAAAAAAATAAATACCACCCTTATCCTGGACCGTGAGATTCAAGCTACATAGTGAACTGTATGTTATCGAATATCTCGTTTAATTTGGACAAGATATCATTAGCAACTTTATCTGCGGGGTAAACGAGCAGGCAGTAGTCTACGTACAAAAAACAATGTGCATCTTTTGGAAGAAATCTCAAGTATTGATCTTTCTCCAACAGCACTAGGTATAGAGACGCACCCACTGCCCTTAATGGTGAACCCATGGGAAATCCTTACAGTTGGTGGTATTCCTGGTTGCCAAACTTAAACTATCAGAACCTGATACACATTTCTACTAGCTGCATGTAGTCCCGTTTGCACATTGGTAATTTGTCCTCGTCGATTACACTGATAGCACCTGTGGATAATCGATAATATTCAGTTCACTATAAAGGTTGAATCTCACGGTCACCTACCTTTCCTGGACACAGAGATACACAGACAAGATGATAAAGCACTCTTTAAAAATTACAGAAGACCCACAAACAATGATGATTTTATACACTTTCATAATGCTCATGAGGGACGGACCAAGATAGGAGTGGTAATCGGCTTTTTCATCAGAGCAATGAGAATTTGTAGCCAAGAATTCCTGGACGAGGAAATTCCCCACGTCACAAATTCATTCAAGTCTCTGAGCTATCCAGAGGGGTTACTAACCACCTCCTTAAGTCTTCGCACGGTGTACCACATTGGATATATCAAATAATAACGAAATATATAGTGAGATTTACTAGGTATACTAGGTAGAATTACATAGAACTTTGCAGTACTTTTCATCATTTGTAGTGTATGATAAGGTATCACAATCAAGAACATAGTCCATAACCTGTTTATTATGTGAGAAGAGCTTGTGTTTTTAAAGTGAGTATAGTAGTTTATTAGTCAACGTGAGATTATTGGGGTGGGGTAGGGCATGGTCTAGGCATTCGGTTTATAATGTAGACATAGATCACCCTTCCATAGAGTAGGATTGGAAATAGGAGGGTTGGAGATAGAGAAAATTTTGAGCGTATTGCCGGGGGAGAGGTGGAATGTGTCCAGTGGCTGTGATGAAGTGTGGTTAAACCATGTAACGTATTATTGCGAACCCATGGATAGAGACTAGTTCTGATGTAATAGGGTGGTCCTAGTAGAATGGTGATCGGATCCAGGGTTGTGCTAAAGTTATAGGTCAGGATATTGTGATGATGACTAGGGTGAAAGTTGGTGTCTTCAGAGAATATTTGACAGGATTCTGCAATCGATATTGTGCTTTGGATCTTTCGTTGTACATTAAATGGTCTTACAAATTATTGAGACTAAGGTGGGGTTTGGAAAAAAATATGAAAGATTCATTGTTATTATGGGTATATTGAATGTCTTCAAGTGGCATCTGTCCAGTGTACTGTTATATGTGGATGTGATTTGGTTCATATAGGATGACTTGTTAGTGTGGTGAAATAGAAATAGAAATGCCGGGCATACGTGATATTTTAAGACATTGAATTTGCAATGGAGGAATTCTGAAGTAGATATGTGTGACAACCATTGGCCCTATTGGGATTTTATTATGGTACTGGTTTGGAGATCGAGTAATATTGCCGTGTCATAAGAGTAGGGAAAAAGGTGTAAATTCTATCCTTGGTATTTTTCTTTGAGTCTAGGCGTATGTGAATGCAGATTGCTTCAATGCCTAACGTGGTTTCGAGAAGGAGGTGATAATAATAAAGATGTTTTGGTGAGAATATTCCGTCCAGTTACAGTTTTTGTGTGCTAAAGTGAGGGCTGAACCTAGCTTTTCTAGAGGGAGACCTTGGTGAGTGGCTCTGTTATTTGCTGCATCTATCATATTCAGTATGACGTTTAGGAATTTGGTATGTACTATGTCTAATTGTTCTAATTTGCTCACTGCACTGTAATAGAGAGTTAATACTTCTAGGTCATGTAGTTTGGAGTATGTGAGCAAGTATTGGTGTATTTTTGCGTAACGGTTTATAATTTTGTCGACTGACTGGCTAGGTTCTGGGCATTTAATATGTTTTCCTCTACTATTCTTCATAATTTATAAAGATGTGAAGCAATATAGTCAATTTGTTCTTGAATGTTGTCTAAATCCTTCTCTGTGGCTGTGCTAAACAGTTCCTTTGAAATGGTACTCATGAAGTTGAAAATGTCCCTTTTAGACCGAAGGGTAGGACTGGGTAATTCTACGAACATAAAAACATAGGACTGAAGGAGACTGCAAAAGACAATGAGGCTTTTTTTATTTATTTATTTGTTACGCAATAGCGTCATACAGTGGGGGGAGGTTTTCATAACGAATGTAGGAAGGCAACTGGGATGCACATGCTTACACACGTACACATACACTTATATATGCACACAAACATACAATACATGAGTTGCAGGTAACATATAGGACACTGGGTATTGTATATTCATTCAAAAGGGAAGTAAGATTGAGATGTCACGCAGGGCATTAGGTATTATGAGAACCCACCAATAGGGGGTAACGGACAAGTATTTCATCTAATCTATTTTGTGATAGGAGATGACGACAGATGGCATCTAATGGTAGTCCCTGGGGTATTAGATGTCTTACAGTGGGGCACGCTAGGCAGTAGTGCTCGATGGTGTTGGCTAGTGGAGCGTGGCATAGGAGACATTCTGTGAATACAGGCTCGCCCTCCACCCCGGCGACCTGCCACGGTGGACGGTAGCCTAGCCGCAGTCGGGCTGAGACAACATTGTGGCGACGAACCATAAGTCCCCTGCGGCAGTACGTGTATTTGTGGCGGCATACGGATTCGTAGTGGGTGATGGTGACACTGAAGGGTCTCTCGGTGTCCCGTCGACGTTGCTCGGGTAGAATGCAGCGGAGCGGATCCTGTTGAGGTAACATGGCAGGGAGAGAGGTCGTCCATCACCACGACGGGGAAGTCGACAGGCTTCCTTTGCTAGGCGGTCTACTTTGGTGTTATGGTGTAAACCTACATGAGATGGAATCCAAATAAATTTAATGCAGAGATTACGGATAGTCAGTAGGGATAGAAAGGAAAGGATTTGTTGTACAACAGAATGGCGAGTGGGATGAATAGTGGAGAGGGATTGCAGTGCAGGCTTAGAGTCACATATAATGACAGCATTAACTCCTCTTTGACAAACGAGACTGATAGCATCTAAGATGGTGTATACTTCGCGCAACGTGGAGCTGGAGTGATCTCTGAGTCGACTGCCTACCCAGCCCTCAGGAGGAGGTGGTAGGTCAGGTGAGAAGACTTCTCCTCCAGCTGCACCATCTGGTTGTAGTGATCCGTCAGTGTAGAGGCGATGCGGAGCAGTGATGGAGGATGCTACCTGGGTAACATGTTCCAAGGCCAGCTGTAGTTGTAGAGGAGGTGGGTCACATTTTGCTGTAGGAGTGAAGCAAACCACAGGCGATGGTAGCGCCCACGGGGGAGGGCCTGGGGGTATGTCAGCTACTGGTACTTGTAAATCTAGGCTGCGAATGAAGGAGGAGATAGACTTTATAAGACGGCGACCGGGGGGGCATGAGGGGGGGGGGACGGGCGGAGCGGGGCTGAGAGAAGCTCTGACCAGTGCTGTGAAGTGCGGTGAGAGGTGGGGAAAGTATATACACTTAACTGTGAGGCAGGTGACGTTAGAATAAATCCTCTCAACTAGGGATGGAAGCCGTAATTCCCGTTGCATGTTGACAATTCTGGTAGTCATTGGGCAACCGAGAATGATTCTCATGGCTTTATTCTGAAAGATCTCCAGTGGCTCTAAAGCAGATCGAGGAAGTTGAATTAAGGCAGGGGGAGGTAATCAACAACAGAGCGTATAAAAGTAATATAGACAGTTCTGGCCACGGGGATTGAGATAGCGGAAGAGTTGTTTGTGAGCCACTGGAGAGGCCGGAGCCGACGTTGGAGACGATCTAGCAATTCATGAATTACGGGATGGGATTGACGCCGGGCAGGAAGAGTTTCTGAGATTCGTGCTGGTGCACCCCAAGGTAGCAGTACTGGGAGCTTAGTGGGATGATGCAGTCTCCAATCATGAACTCTGGCAGCGTGGCAGGAGGGCGGTAGGAGAAAATTCTGCTCTTCTGTGGGGAAGCAACAAGGCCACAGTTAGCAGAAGCCTGGGAGAGAGAAGTAAGAAAGAGTTGTACGTGTGTTGGGGAAGTAGAGTGAATACATAGATCATCTGCATAGCATGTACAGTAATTGTGACCTCAGGAATAGTGGACAAAGACGTGAGGAGACGATGCATTAGTATATTGAAGAGAAATGGACTTAGTACCCCTCCTTGAGGAGTGCCGAGATGAAAATCCCGTGAGGAGCTGTAGCCACCGCTGAAGAAGACACGGGAGGTTTGGTTACTGAGGTAGCCCTTAATCCTTCGTAACAATTTACCCTTAATTCCAAAGTCAATTAATTGATCTAAAATAACGTCTTGGTTAGCTATATCAAATGCACTTTTTAGATCTACAAATGCCACAACATTGTCACGGGAGAGGCGAGAATACAAGTCGACGAGGCAGTGATGGGTGCTGCGTTGGGGTAGAAAGCCGAAGAGACGTGGAGAAAGGCGATCTTGTAGTTGGTACATCAGTCATGTGAGCAAGATTCTTTCCATTACTTTGCAGAAGCAGGATGTAAGGGAGATGGGCATGAAATTTGCTGTGCCGGGCTTGGGTATGGGGATTATTGAACTCGTGGTCCAGGCATGTGGGATATATCCATCTCGTACACACATATTGTGAGGCGAAGGAGGGGGTTACCGGGTACACGGTGCAGTAAACGTAGTACATTGTAGGTAATTCCATCATCCCCAGGGGACGTGGCTTTACCTCTCAAGAGAGCACGTCGTAGTTCATCTTCAGTGATCGGTATATTTTCTTCATCATCCTCTTGCAGCAGAGCATGTACTAGGCGGAGTCCACGAGCAAAAGCACCGGGGGAGAGGGCATCTTGGACAGGGTTAGGTAGGTTGGCAGGGTTGGACTGGTTTGACCACGTGTCGATGAGCTGTTCGGCAAATACGGTGGGAGAATGATGACGGGCAGTAGCAGGAGTCTTCTTAATTACTCTGCGAATAAGGTGCCACATGGAGGTTATACTAGTTTGGTGATTAATTCTGTCCGTAAATCTCTTCCAGGAGTCAGTACTTACACATTCTAGGAGGGTTGTTAAATCGTCTCTGGATTGCTGGTATCGATGAAGTAGTTCAGGAGATGGGTTAGTTTGGAACATGAGTCCAACGCGTTCCGCTTCTTTCTGTGCGTCCTGAAGTCGGGTGTCTAGGTACCACGAGTGAGGAGGAGGGCGACGTTGGAGGTGGGGTCGTGATACGTAAAACCTATAAAAGTCGTGGGTGGCGGAGACAAGGCTGGTGTATAACTGGTCAGGGGAGGAACAGTCTAAGGTAGGTAGTATGCAGGTCATCTATGAAATGTACGTCGGGCAGTATTTGGGGGGGTATCGTGAGGCGTAGGTGTGTGATAGGGGGTGTAGGTATGGTAGGAAGAGAATAGTGGAAGAGAAGAGCAATATGGTCCGAGAATAATGTAGGTACTGAGGAGCACTGGATACTGGATGATACCAAGCCAGAGGTGAGGATGTGGTCCAGGGTGCCTCCCCGGGAGTGTGTGGCACCACCTGTGTCCCAGCGGGTCAGATGATATTGTCGGATGAAGGATAGCAGATGAACACCAGGGCGGTTAGTGGTGCCAGGACGACCTCCCAATGCAGAATGTCGAGCATTGAAATCCTCTGCGTATATTATACCTTTTATCGTAGGTGGTGGAAGAGTGGTTGGACGAAGGCGTGCGGGAGCAGAGTAGATATTGCAGAGCTGTAGGATTCCGCCCCCAATATCTACCTCGAAGAGTTGGAATGTTACGTCAGGGTCTGTAGAGGAATGTTACGTCAGGGTCTGTAGAGGAGCGCAGAAGACAGTGTACCAGTGTATTGTGTATGTATGTTAGAAGACCGTTTCGTATCGTATGAATATAGGGGATATATCCGGGAAGGGAGGATGCCTGTGGTGCAGTATTGGGCCGGCTTGGAAACGCCTCCTGGGGAAAAATGACACAAGGGTGATGTATCTGTACATATGCCTTCAATTGTGTGTACTTTTTATGGTTGGTGATACCATTGATGTTCCATGAAAGGAGGTCTAGATGAATATTAGTTACGAACGTTACGTTGGCTGGTAGGAGACCGGAGTGTGGAGATGGATGGACGATTCGAGGAAGACTGGCTAGTACTGGGTTGTAACTTACAGAGTTTGTCGAGACGAGTTGCAATTGATTCCATTCTCTCCGCACTGGCGGAATCCCAACAGGATTCCGCCAGTGTGGAGAGTCTGGTGGCAGTAGTAGTTTGGGGCGAGACAAGGCTGTCAATCCTGGTGTAAATGGAGGCGAAGCGGTCTTCGAGTGATGCACATCGCGCTTGAAGGGCTCCAACGGCCTTACGGAGGGCAGCGTCTTGCTGAGGGGGGGAGTGGGAGCAGAGAGGACAGTCCGGGGGCTAGGAGGTGGTGGGGCTGAGGTGGGGCCACTGGGCTGGGTCTTGCGCCGTGTACAGCCGTGCCAGACGTTGACACCTGGCTGTAGACATCGGGGACACTTCCATTGTGATGGGTTCGGCTGTGGTGGAGGTGCAGAGGTGGAAGTAGTCGCAGATGGGGGCGGGGGCGCACTCCGGACGGGACATTCTCTGGATTCATGGGCGGCGGCACACCAGGCACACTTAGGGGAGGCGGAGCAGTACCTGGAAATGTGACCGATACCCCAGCACCTGAAGCACCAGGGTCGGTCGTCACGGAGTCTTTGGACTTGACACGGGGGGAGGAGAGGGAGGAAGTCAAAAGCAATGGTGTCGGGGGGTGTCTCAGGGAGGCTCCACACAATAACAATGCGGTTGATGGGGGTACCATTCTGCACGAAGCGCCTGGCTGAGTGTACTCCTGGGGGCTGTAAGGCAAGCTTGTGATCCACGTCAACGGGATAGCAAGTAAGCAGGTATTGGGGGTACTTACGAGGTCTTTCGGGGGAGTCTTGAGGGAGAAGAGGCAGTGACATAAATTCATTTGTTGTCACTCGGTCCAGGATGTCTGTGCGTTGTCTTGATATGTAGATGAATCGAGAGGTGAGTGCAGCCATCTTAACCTCGGCCGTATCTCGTTGCAGGTGGAAAGTCTTGGTGAGAATTGACAGCCAGCGGAGTTTAACTTCTGTGTGTGGATGGGTTCCCGCTAAAGGCCAACTTGACATATTTGTCTCGAGGAGCAAATGCTGGAAGGGCGGGTGAGGGTCGGGTGGGGGCAACGGGAGTAGCACTATGATTAGGCAGGGTAGGGCGAGTAGGAGCCTTATTACACTCACTTGAGGTTCCCTTGATTATCTTGGCAGCAGGCGGTTGACATTCTCCTGCGGCGAAGATAGAGGTGTCTTCGGCCCGCCGTTTGGTACTGGAGAGCGATGTAGACTGGTAGGTATCATGCTGGGTGGTTGTTGGAGGGTGATGGGGAGTGGAGGTAGGACGAGGCAGGTCGGGCCACTGGTTAACACTAATGTCGTCATCAGTATCGGATATCATTATGTCCTGCTCTAAGCAGGACGCCGCTTCTGACCCCGAGTATTCCATCGAGGAAGGGAGGGCCTTGATAGGAAAGTAGGCTGATTTACTAACGCGCAGTAGTTTATAGCACTGTAACACAACTTGAGACAGCTGGTACGAGTCGTTAGCGACGAGCACTGGATTCAAGGTGTAGGTCCGTACTCGACGAGAGCCAAGCATGGAATGAAGTGAGACCATAAGGCCTACACCAGGCAGCTCCTTTTCCATTACTACCTACCATCCCCGGCCATAAAGTTGTCTAACTTTTTCTTAAAACGACCGAATGTTTCAGCGGTTACTACATAGTTATTAAATCTATTTCATTCGTTGACCACTCTATTGGTTAACCAGTTCTTGCCTATTTCCTTCTTAAATCTAAATTTGTCCAGTTTAAATCCATTACTGCGAGTTCTGCCCTGTTGTTTTAATATGATGACCTTTTCTACACCCCCTTATTAAAACACTTAATTCATTTGAACATCTCTATTAGATCACCCCGCACTCTGCGCCTTTCCAGAGAGTGTAAATTAAGTTGCCTAAGCCTGTTCTGGTAACGTAAATATCCGAGCCCATTTATCATATTGGTCATTCTCCTCTGCACTGATTCCAGTGAATTGATGTCCATTCTATAGAACGGAGACCAAAACTATACCGCATAGTCAAGAAGGGGTCTAACTGATGCCAGATAGAGTTTGATAACTACCTCTGTATTTTTATTCGTAACGGTCCCAGTGATAACACCTAATGCACCGTTAGGTCAGGAGGCACTAGAAATCCCAAGTCTCTCACGCACTCATTTTTCTAATGAGTTATCGAAGGTATACCTACTTTCCAGGCTGTGTGAACCTGCATTTAATACACTTCACTTTGAGATATTGAAATCCATTTAACATTTCACTGACCATGTGAACAAATGGTTAAGATCTTCATTAGTATCTCGGCGTCTCCTCCTAAAGTAATTTAGCGTCCCATTTTAGTTTCGTCCCCAAGCTTACCAACACAACTAGTAATCTCGTTGTCCAAGTCGTTTATTTATATAATGAACGATAAGTAACCTAGAACCGAGCCCTGGAAAACTCCATTAGTAACACTCCCCCATTTGAATTTTACATCATTTATGGTGACCCGCTGTTTTCTGTCATTGATCCATGCTCTAATCCATTAAAACAATTTTCCTCATATGCCACGAGCTTTGATTTTATTTTGTATTCTCTGGTGTGGCACCTTGTTGAAAGCTTTGCTAAAGTCAAAATAAATAACATCGTAACTATTATTGTTATCTGACGCCTTGTAGACATTAGTGTATTGGGGTTCGTCAGCAGGATTTCTCATTCGATTTTTTTTTTTAGTCTAATGAATAGTGTAGCAAACTTGTTTATATTGGGCGCATATATTTGTTTTCGATTCGCAGTGGAATTACCCGCGGGGCAATCGGGATTGAAGCAACATCCACCCACCATTAACCGCCAACTACTGACAGCCAACATCAACTGCCAATTACCATTATCCAACCACCAAACATCAATCACTAACAGAATCTACCAACCAACAACAGCCAACAACCACCAATTACGAACCGCAAACCAATAAATTATAACTACCAAATTCCAACAATTAAATACTAACCACCAACCACCAGACATCATCCACATACCATTAATTAACCACAAATCACCAACCAACAACAACCAAACACCAAACACCAAACACCAATTATCAACCACCTACAACCAAGAAACCAACACTAACCACCAATCAGACTTTCAGCTACCAATCGACAACTACCTACCACACACAACCAATAACTAACCATTGACAACCACTCTCCAACCATTAACCATTATGCACAACCCACCAACTATCCATCATGATTCACCGACCACAACCCATTAGCCAACATTCAACCATCAACTACCATCTACAACCAACCACCATCCACTAACCACCAACCACCAACATCCTACTACCATCCACTGACTACCTATCACCAACCACCATTCATCAACTACCAACCACCAACAGACAACCACGCACCATGAACCAGCAAGCACCAAACACTAACTACTAATTACCAAACACTAAGCACCAAACACCAACCAGCAATCAGCAAACACCAACCATCAATCAGCAGCAACCAACCACCAACAACAAGCCATCGAGTATCATTTGCCAACCACCATCTACTAACCAAAGACCAGTTACCAATTATCAACTACCAATCACCACCTACTGTACTATCAAACACGATCCACCAACCACCAACCATCAACCACCCATCATAAAGCAACAACTAACACAAACATGACAGCCACAATTACAAACCACTATAAATACTACCATCTCCAATTACCAAGAATAACAGTCACTATTATTACCACGAGCCATTACCATGCAACCATTAACCCAACCGCTATGTATATATATGTACACACACACACACACACACACACACACACACACACACACACACACACACACACACACACACACACACACACACACACACACACACACACACACACACACACACACACACACACACACACACACACACACACACACACACACACACACATATATATATATATATATATATATACATATATATACATATATATATATATTTCTAAACAGAAATGTAGTAGCACATTTGTAAATGACACAAAGGAAACCCACAGTCAGATAAAATAAACTTCGAATAAAGAAGAATCCTTTATTTAGGCTATCAACTGTAGCCCTCTTCAGGAAAGTACTTAAGACAGAGTACAGATGGGACTTATAAACTACAGAGAGGAGAAGGGATGTGGACAGATGATCTCACTCAGGCGCGGGGCAAACTGGGGTGGCGGAGGAGGGAGGGGGTGAGGAGAGGGGGGTTTGTAAGGTCCGTACCAGTTTGCTAACTGCTGCGCGTGAAATGATGTCAGGAGTCCACTGCCCTTTAGAAATATTACTATTAGGGCATTCCTCAATTAATGCTGATTCGACTATTTTCCTCCTGAAACCGCAGTGGGACTTGAACACTAATCTGGGCTTACCCCAATCGAAAGAATGATTCTTATTTTTGACATGAAGAAATAAAGCCGAATTTTCTTGCCCATACCTAATTTACCTTTTATGTTCTGCCAATCTAGTGTTCAAGTCTCTCCCCCTCCCTGTCAACAAAATTCTTGCTTTAGTTCGCCTTTATGTTTCTTCAAATGTTTTTTCCTTTCAAGACCAATTCTTTCGTCAAAAATTCGGTTGCAGTATGGGTTCCAATTTGTCTCCTGTTTTGGCCAATTTATACATGGTGTATTTTGAGTGTACCCTTTTGCCCAGCATCAAACCGCCCGAAATGATTTGGCTCAGGTACGTGGACGATATCTTTTCGGCGTGGGATGACAGTTGGGGCCCATTTGAAGTGTTCCATGATGAATTGAACCAATTGACCCCGAATCTTAAATCTAAAGTTGAATGGGAAGAAAGACACAAAATCCCTTTCTTGGATATTTTGATAAGAAGAACTGATGATAATCTATTCTTTACAGTGTACCGTAAGCCCATCCACTCAGGGAGTTACCTTCACTTTTTTTTAGCAATCACCCTGACAATGTTAAGAAAAGTGTTGCCTCTGGCCTCTTCTTGAGGGCTTTCAGGATTTGCAGTCCTCAATTTCTGGAGCATGAGATTGAGGGGATCAAACGTCAATTTGAGAAGTTGGCTTATCCACCTTGGTTTCTGAACCAAACCCTCAGTAAGGCTAGGGCCAACCATTTTAAAACTTCCGTTCCCTCAAGTTTTCACCACTCCTTTAAGGACATTTTAAAAATTCCATTCAATAATACCATCAGTTCTTCTACTAAGTTGTTTCCTCATGAACGTCTCACTATTGCCTATCACTATCCTAACACCGTGCGTAAGCAAATTGTGAACGTTCAACAAAAACCGAAGGAAGTTGAGTCACCTGGTGTTTATTGTTTGCCCTGCAAATATTGTGATTTGATTTACTTGGGTCAAACCGGGAGAGACTTGAACACTAGATTGGCAGAACATAAAAGGTAAATTAGGTATGGGCAAGAAAATTCGGCTGTATTTCTTCCTGTCAAAAATAAGAATCATTCTTTCGATTGGGGTAAGGCCAGATTAGTGTTCAAGTCCCACTGCGGTTTCAGGAGGAAAATAGTCGAATCAGCATTAATTGAGGAATGCCCTAATATTAATATTTCTAAAGGGCAGTGGCCTCCTGACATCATTTCACGCGCAGCAGTTAGCAAACTGGTACGGACCTTGCAACCCCCCTCTCCTCACCCCCTCCCGCCTCCGCCACCCCAGTTTGCCCCGCGCCTGAGTGAGGTCATCTGTCCGCATCCCTTCTCCTCTCTGTAGTTTATAAGTCCCATCTGTACCCTGTCTTATGTACTTTCCTGAAGAGGGCTACAGTTGATAGCCTAAATATAGGATTCTTCTTTATTCGAAGTTTATTTTCTCCGACTGTGAGTTTCCTGTGTGTCATATATATGTATATATATATATATATATATATATACACACATATATATATATATATATATATATATATATGTGTGTGTGTGTGTGTGTGTATGTGCATACATACATATACATATTTATATATATATATATATATATGTATATATATACATATATATATATATATATATATATATATATATATATATATATATATATATATATATATATATATATATATATAATTCCGGCAGTCGTTCCCAGATTCGAACAGAGGTTTGCGAGAATTCGAAGCCGACCCTTGGAGAATCCATGTTGTGTGTCACGACTTAAATTATGTTTCTCGATGTGTTCTCTGAGTCTATTTAATATCATTGATTCAAGCATTTTACCTATAACTGATGTCAAACTGATTGGCCTGTAGTTGCATATAGGCGATTTATCTCCCTTCTCAAAAACAGGAACAACGTTTGCCTGCCCCCAGGTAGTAGACATAAATCCAGTGTCTACCGATTTATCAAATATTTCCGTTAACTGCTCGCAGATTTCAAATTTACACTCCTAAAGCATTCTCAGAAAAATTTCGTCTAGACTTGGGGATTTTGTAGCTTTAAGTCTTTCAATCCGCTTTACTACTTCTACTTTACTAATGCTGATATTAGATAGTCTACTTTCTTCATCCCCACTGAAAATCGGATCATAGTCAGGTACCTTATCTAACCGAAAGAAAATATTTGTTAAACTCCTCATTTATTTGTTTCTCCGATTCTATCATGACATTTTCATAGTTTTTAATTGGGCCTTTAATTGTGCCCATTCTTTCTTTATTTTTTGTTCTGTATAGATGAAAGATACCCTTAGGGTTGGACCTTGCTTGACTGGCAACCTTAGTTTCATAGTTACGTTTCGCTAAACGTGTATTCTTTTTAACCAGCTTTGCCATTTCGTTATATTTTGATCTAAGGTGTGTTCCCCCGTTTTATTTCTATTTTTATTTTTACGTAAAGTCATCTTTTCATTCCGATCTCATGTTTCAGTCTGTCCGTCATCCATTTGGGAGTATTACTATTTTTCGGTATTGACTTCAGGGGGATAAATGTATTTTGTACATTAATAATTAAATCTGTTAGAATGCTATATATTTTATCCAAATTGCTGACCTGGCTGTTGGGGCCCCGCCCCAAGCGACCTGTCCCAAGGTATGCATATTACCCTCCGTGACCCGACCCCTGGTTATGACCTGTCTCATGGTCATGACCTGACCCTTGGTCATATCCCGACCCCTGACCGCACCGATAATGTCCGAACCATCCGTATGCCATTTCATATTCAATTTCATATTGTCAAAGTTGGCTCTCCTGAAGTTTGGTACTTGGCCGTTATTCGTACTTTTTAATTCTTCCTAAATAATATTAAAAATTATTTCTTGATGATCGCTAGAGTCTAGACTATCTCCCACTTTTACGTTACTCATTAGGTGCTCATTATTAGTTAAAAGTAAATCCAGAGTATTTTCTTCCCTCGTAGGATCGGTAATAATTTGTTTTGGGAAATTATCCTGCACCACATTTAAGAATCTTTTTACTTCCTGATCTCCTACTAAAATTTCCCTGTCAATGTTTCCTTAATTAAGATCTCCCATGATCACAACGTTTTTGTACTGGGACGCTCTGCGCATTTCATGATTCAGGGGATCAGTCTGCTCAATGCTGAGGTTAGGAGGTCTATACAGGACGCCAATAATAACTTTCTTATTCTTGCCTATAATCTCTACCCAAATAGATTCCGTACTCCCCCCCTTTCTTAATCTAATTCTTCATAATACAGTTTATTGTATTTTTAACGAAAAGTGCTACTCCTCTCCCACTCCTGCCAACCCTGTCGTTGTGAAAAAGCTAATATCCTTCTATTTCGATTTCCGCAAGGAAATATTTATCAGCCATGTTGTTCCAGCTATAATATCAAAATTCTCTAGGCATACTTTACCTCGCAGCAAATCAATTTTGTTATTTACACTTCTGCTATTTGTATAGTGAACTTTAAGTTGATCTTCCCTCCACCTGCTTTGGTGATTCTTTTCACTGTCCCTCTCTGAGATGTTTCTATTGCCTAAACTATATTCCGATACTTCCCACCCTACTCCCACGTAATCTACCCCCCCCCTAAAAAAAAGAAAAAAAAAAGTGTAGGATGCCTACTTCTTGGTCAAGGAATTCGGCAAGGAGCCGAAATCCTCTGGGTGACAAGTGCACCCCGTCCCTTGTATATAGATGAATCTTTCCGTAAAAGCGATTACAGTTGTCGACAAATGCCCATCCATTGGCATTACAATGTTTTGCCAGCCTGCAATCCATTACAATAGGCCTGGAATGCCACATGCCTCCAACTCTACGCCTCGGAAGGTTTCCACATACAACAGGAACACCTCCCTTGTTCCTAATCTTGTCTAGCGTATCCCGGAACCGCGCAAACAATTCCTCACACCTTAACTTATCTGTGTCATTGCCCCCAGCACTCAAGGAAACGACGGGGTCCCTACCATCCCCAACTAAACACTCTTCAATTCTATCTCCAACATCACCTATCCCCGCGCTGAGGAAACACACCTGCGTCCTATGTTTCCCATCTTTATCATAGAAAGCCCTGTCTAAGTACCTCACTTGACTGTCTCCTACAACCAAAATCTTACCTGTGGGCAGGGATCCAGCGTCTGCCCTTCCCTTCTTCTCTTGAATTTCCTTTGTTTCTTCTTCCTGTTGACCCGTAAGAGCTTGAAACGAGTTCCTGCAATCGAACGGGGCCAGTGAGGACTTTTTCCCATCTTTCCGCGCCTTCTTTGTCACCGTTTTTCATCCAGGCTCCAAACTTGATTTGTTTTTCATATTTTAGGCCTTCGAGCGGAGAACACGATTCTCCACTTTAAGGCACTATACAGCACCCTCCAAGGCTTCAATTCTACTAAGTATAGACTGTACCTCATCGGCGCTGAACACTCTAACACAACCACTCGGCGTATCACTATTTGAAGCAGCTACCCAGTTGACCTGACCTGTGTGAAGACTACTGCTCAACTGATGTCCAATAAATTAACATAAGACAAGAAATATATTTGTAAAATGTTACACTTGGTCATTATTATTATATGGATGTGAAACTTGGACAATTAGTAAGCAAATACAGGACAGGATAAAAGCAGTAGAAATGTGGATTTAGAGAAGAATGCCGAAAATTTCATGGATAGAATTTAAAACAATCGAAAAAATACTGCTGCAAATAGGAATACAGCTTCTTCTTGTACTTCCTCTCCTTTTCTTTCTCACTTAAGATGTTTTGGATAGAAATTAAGAGAGGAAGAGGAGGCGAATCAAGCACAGAAGAAAAGTTAAAGGTCCAGATGGACAGATGATAATGGAAGAGAAGGCAGTAAGAGGAAGATGGGAAGAGATATTTTAGGGAGTTGCTAAAAGTGAAGGAGGATAGGAAGGGAAATGTAGTTGTCACGAATCCTGGACAGTGGAAAATGAGAAGTTGTAGATGTGAGATTATGAAAATCCTCATCCCTAGAGGAATGGGCGAAGGGAGATAGTTACAGTGGGACCCAAGGTCCAGTAGATTCGAGTCACCGACCGGGACCACGCTCGCTCCCCTCTGAGCGGCGTGTCTATATTTCAAAACTTTAAAGGGGGATATAGAAAGAATCAACTCATGTTATAAATCACAACCCTAGGTTAATCAAATAAACTTGAAGAAATTATTTTAATAGTATGAATTCCACAGTGAGCACAATTTGAAAGCAAGCAATTTCACAACTTGAATATAAGTAATGTAGTATTAAACAAGAGCACATAAATAATTTCACAACTTGAATGTAAGTAATGTGGTATTAAATGAGAGCAGATAACTAAAATGAAATGTTGTTCATTAAATTCCACAATCAGCACAATTTGAAAGTAAGCAATTTCACAACTTGAATATAAGTAATGTAGTATTAAAGAAGAGCACATAAATAATTTCACAACTTGAATGTAAGTAATGTAGTATTGAACGAGAGCACATGTTATTCATTAAATTCCACAATGAGCACAATTTGAAAGCAAGCGATTTCACGACTTAAATGTAAGTAATGTAGTATTAAACAAGAACACACAATTAAAATGAAATGTGGTTCATTAAATTCCTAGAACTTGCCGGTTCTACCTAGCTAGCCGTGCGCACTCGACTCCTAACAAAAAATGGCAAAAAAAAAAAAAAAAAAAAAAAAAATACCTCTGGTTTCCGAGAGATTCTCCATACATTCTGCACTCCCTGGTTTCGGTTCCAACAGATGATGAACTTCTAAACTTGTAGAATGCAGCTGCTTATGCGTGATACACTTATAGTTTGTGGATTGGAGGCGTCATGGCTGCCTTCCTTGGTGAAACCTTAGAGCTGATGGGAGGTTTTAACACCGCACGAGTCCATTCCTCGTAGATCAGGAACGTCACTTTGATTACGAAATTGTTTCGAGTAATGTAAAGTTAATGGTCACACGAGTCGGGAATGAGATGGAAAGCTTTGATAACCGTCCATGCGGTAGGAAAAAGTCTCTCGACCTAGTGCTCGGGACGTGTACTTCACCCTTTGAGGACTCTTACATAACTGCTGTTACCCAACGTGGGGCGCGGGCTCGGCGTCGTACAATGGTGTCAAGTTTCTAAATTTCGAATCATTGCTTCCGAAGGTTATGGAGTGTAATGTGTCTGTAGGAGTTGAATCGTCTCTAATAATCCCCTTTGAGACAATCACTAGAGACGAGAGAGGAACTAGCCTAATTACTTAACCTATATGAGAAGTGGCAAGTGCGCAGGGATGGGGAGTTTGACTCGTTGATACAAATTTGCAAGGTAACACTTGGTTGAAATACTAATCTTAAACATAATGATAGTGTTACGACTCCATGGTAAAACAATATTTTGTGAGGTTGTTATATTTCAAGCTCAATCATGGAATCATTCGTGATATCTCTGGAACTCGACATAGATGGGCACCGAGAACAAAAAGGGCGGGAAAACTTCCTATGAATAGGTAATTCTTTAAACTCGT
>NC_134818.1:41446904-41469404 GCF_046742065.1 Oratosquilla oratoria
GTTGAAATGTATGTATATATATATGTATATATATATATATATATATATATATATATATATATATATATATATATGTGTGTGTGTGTGTGTGTGTGTGTGTGTGTGTGTGTGTGTGTGTGTGTGTGTGTGTGTGTGTGTGTGTGTGTGTGTGTGTGTGTGTGTGTGTGTGTGTGTGTGTGTGTGTGTGTGTGTATGTGTGTGTGTGTGTGTGTGTGTGTGTGTGTGTGTGTGTGTGTGTGTGTGTGTGTGTATGTGTGTGTGTGTGTGTGTGTGTGTGTGTGTGTGTGTTTGTGTGTGTGTGTGTGCGTATGTGTATTTTATACGTATATATATATTTGTATATATATGTGTGTGTGTGTGTGTGTGTATTTATATGTATATATATAAATGGCAAAACTTTTAGATGGAAAAATGTTACGAGTGGAATTCCTCAGGGTTCTGTACTTGGGCTACTTCTATTCATAGTATGTATAAATGATACAGACCACGGAATAAAATCTATTGTTTCTAAATTTGCTGATGATACAAATCTGTGCGGAATGACAAATGATCACTTAAGTCATTTAGATATTCAAGATAATTACTGCAATGGTCTGAAAAGTGGCCACTAATGTTTAACACAAGTAAATGCAGGGTTATGCACATAGATAAAAATAACAGTAGGTACGATTATAAGTTATTTGGAATTCGTTAACAAAAGTGGATAGTGAAAAGGATCTCGGCGTAATTATCAGTAACGATCTCCAATCATCTAAGGAGCGTATTTCAGCCTCTGAGAAAGCAAACAATATTTTAGTACTAATTGCGCAATCTTTCAACTTCAAAAGTTCATACCTCATTAACAAGCTATATAAATCGTTACTTCGTCCACATTTGGAATATGCTGCTTCCGCATGGTCACCGAATCTCATTAAAGACATTGACAGGTTGGAAAAAGTGCAACAGCGAGCCACAAAACTGATTTCAAATATCAAAAGTAAATCATTCGAAAATCGACTAACACATGAATCCGCTTTGCAAAAAAAAAAAAAAAAAGCGTAGACTCAGAGGTGACTTGATACAGGTCTTTAAGATTCTAAAGGTAATCGACAACATCATAGGTGACCAATGTTTCACACTGAATGAGAATACAAGAAATAATGGTCTCAAACTGTCAGGAGATAGATTTAATTTGGAATTGGGTAGAAACAACTTCGCCAACCGTGTAGTTAATGAAGGGAATAAACTTCCCGCAGAGGCAGTGCAATTTTGTTAATTTCGAAGCTTCAAGATTCGTCTAGATAAAAACCTAAGAAAGATGCTGTAATGACTGCCATTTATTTGATATTGTTTGTCTATTTGTTTGCTATTATTTGTTTGTTTATTGTTATTTACTTGATTTTCATTTATTGTTATTTATTTGTCAATTTATTATTATTTACTATTTACCTGTTTGTTTATTATATACCTATACCTATTAATTTATTAATTTTATTCATTATTATTGATATTATTGTAATTTTTGTTTATTTTTCTTTTACATATTTATCATTATTATAGTTTTTCCGCGCATTCAACCTAGTTATAGACCAAAAGGTCTCTTGTCGGCATGCTCCGCCCTTGTAATACTGTTACATATATATATATATATATATATATATATATATACACATATTTATAATGTATGTATATACATATATATTTATATATACATATATATAATGTATATATATACATATATATATAAATATATATATATATATATACATTACATATATGTAATGTATGTATATGAATATATATATATATATATATACATATATATATATATATACATATACATACATGTATATATATTGTATATATATGTATATATATATACACACACACACATATATATATATATATATATATATACACATATGTATATATATATATATATATATACATATATACATATATATATATATACATATATATATACTCAATCACTCACTCCGCTGGATCTTGAACCACAGATAGATTCTGGTCCGCCAACAGTCATCCTCTCCATGCCCTTCGGTCCTGTGCTGCCTCCATCTAGGCTGCATTATTTATTCCTCTTCTGTCCATCTCCGCATCCACACCGTCCATCATTCTCATTCGAGATCTCCCTCTGGGTCTTCTTCTAGGTATTCTAGCCATCATACCTCATTTTGGAATTCTATGGTCTTCTATAGGCGCCACATGATAAGCCCATCTCAATTTTGTTCTATTTATGAAAAAAAAATATTTTCTCTTGTTTAGTTATTTCTTTCAGCTCATAATTGTGTCTTACTCTCCATCTATTCCCGTTTTCATTAAAAACTGGACCTGTAATTCGTCTCAATATCGTATTCTCAAGCACCATTTGCCTTTGTTCCATTTGTTTTGTTAAGCTTCATGTCTCACTGGCATATAAAACTATAGGTCGTAGAATTGAATTGTAGATTCTTAATTTTGTATATCTTGATATACTTCTCTTCTTTAAAAACTTCTGTCTTCAAAAACCATATCCTCTACGTTCCTCTCCTCTCTGCTCATACACATTAGTTTGGTTTTATTTAAATTTATTTGCAGTCCAACCCCCTCTTAGCGGGATGAATAGATATTTCAGATCATCTCTACTCTCGGAAATTAGGTCCAAATCATCAGCGTATGTTAGATTATTGACCCTAATGCCGTCCAGTTCACATCCTCTTTCTCTATCTATTATTGTCCTAGTTATTTTCTCCATCAACAAGATAAACAGCATGCAAGATAATACACATCTTTGACTCAAGCCATTCCCGATTTCGAAAAATTCCGAATATCCTCCATCAACCCTTACTACTGATTTTGTGTTTGTAAGACAGATTTTTATTAAACGTATTATCTTCTCCGGTATTCCAAATTCCTTTATTATGCTCATATACTCTGTCTGTATATACTGCCGTACGCCTCCTTGAAATCAATAAACTAATGGTATTTTATCTTATTACACTCCCATGCTTTCTCCATTATTTGTTTTATTGTGAATATATATATATATAGATATATATATATATAATATATATATATATATATATACGTATATGTATATATATATGTATATATATGTATATATATATATATATACATATATATATACATATATATATATATATGTATATACATATACATATATGCAAAGAAATCACAAAACACACGTGATAAAATATTTTTGCAGAAATCACCGGGAAATTGAAAAAACAGATACGGAACGTTTTCGTCTATTTAGACATTTTCAAAGGTACAAAAAAGCAATACAGAAAGAAACAATAAATACATAAGAAGACAAGGATACTCGGAGAGGTCCCATGTTACATTTTATCACACACAATTGTGTGTGATAAAATGTAACATGGGACCTCTCCGAGTATCCTTGTCTCCTTATGTATTTATTGTTTCTTTCTGTATTGCTTTTTTGTACCTTTGAAAATGTCTAAATAGACGAAAACGTTCCGTATCTGTTTTTTCAATTTCCCGGTGGTTTCTGCAAAAATATACATATAAATGTACCCCGTCTGGGGTATTGGCTGCTTGTTACTGTGGCAAAGTAGCATGCAGTCGATACTTTAGGGTCTATATGGGGCGCCCCTACGGACCAGAGTCACACATCATTTTGTCTATGATAGAGGAAAACTCTGCTCATAGAGAAATGATGACACTTTTATACTACGACTGTCCCTCCGTTATGCTGTCCCCCAACCCTTGTTGCTATACTGTACCATTTCTCTGAGTATTTTCTTTTTTTGTGGTGGGTGAATTCCCTGTGGTGGGGGAAAAGAATACTGCCACCAAGTTTCCCACTTGGATCGTAAGAGGCGAGAAGAAAGGGACGGGGAGAGGGACTAGGCATCCTTCTCCTTGTAGCCCAACAGGGGAAATTCCTAAAAGCAAAGGCAGAGGCATAAGAGAGGCTGGAAGGCCTCGGACCAGCACCCTAAAGTTTGGGTCTTTTAATGTGCGTGGATGTGGTACAGATGAGAGTAAAAGGGAAGAGATAGGTAGTATGTTTGTGAGAAGAAAGATGGATGTGTTGGCTTTGAGTGAAACTAAGCTGAAAGGAAAGGGCGATTGTAAGTTTGGGAGTGTAAGTGGGAGGCTATCAGGAGTGAAGAGAGGGCGAGGGAGGGAAGGGGTGGCTATTCTAGTAAGTGAAGAGATAGGTAAACGTGTAGTGGAGTGGAAGGAGGTTTCCTCAAGGATAATGTGGATGAAGGTGAAACTGGGAAAGGAGATGTGGGTTTTTGTAAGTGCATATGGGCCTGGCAGTGAAAAGAATGTAGAAGAAAGGGAGGCCTTTTGGAGAGAATTAAATGAGTGCATAGAGGGCTTAGGGAGAAGTGTAAATGTAATAATACTGGGAGACCTTAATGCTAGGGTAGGAAAGGAACCAATTGATGGAGTGGTTGGGAAATGTGGAGTTCCAGGAAAGAATCGTAGTGGAGAGTTGATGGTGGAAATGTGTCTGGAAAGAGTTGATGATAGCAAATACAGTGTTTCGGAAGAAAGTCAAGCATAAGTACACATGGGAGAGTGTGGTGGAGGGAAAGGTGGTAGATAGAGCTTTAATGGACTATGTAGTGGCAAATAGGATTATGATAGGAAGAGTTAGGGATGTACATGTGCTAAGGGGAGAGGGTGGGGGGATATCAGATCATTTTCTGGTGGAAGGTAAGTTGAGAGTGGAGGACAGATGGAGGAAGAGGAAAGGGACAAAAGGTATGGAGGTGCTTAGAGTGAACTCTTTAAACGAAGAGGAAAAGGAGAAGGAGTACAAGAGGAAGCTGAAGGAGGAGTGGGAGGGAGTGAAGGATAGAGTAGAGGTAGGTGTGGAGGAGGAATGGGGATGGTTCAAGGAGGGAGTCACAAAGTGTGCAAAGATGGTGTGTGGAACAAGAAGGTCAGGAGGAAATAGAAGGAAGGGTAGTGAATGGTGGGATGAGGAAATGAAGAAGGTTGTAGAAGAGAAGAAGCGAGCTTACAAAGATTGGTTACAAAATAGGACGAGGGAGTCATATGAGACATACAGGGAAAAGAAAAGAAAAGTAAAGAAAAAGGTAAAGGAGGCAAAGAGGAGAGCAGATGTAAAATGGGGTAAGAGTATGACAGAAAATTTTGAAAGTAATAAAAAGATGTTTTGGAAAGAAATTAAGAGAGGAAGAGAAGGCGAATCAAGTAGAGAAGAAAAGGTAAAAGGTGCAGATGGAGAGATGATAATGGAGGAGAAGGCAGTAAGGGGAAGATGGGCAGAATATTTTAGGGAGTTACTAAATGTAAAGGAGGATAGGGAGGGAAAGATAGCTGCAGTGGACAATGCTAAGAAAATGAGAGTGATGAGTGAGGAAAATGGAGGAGAAATAAGGAAGGATGAAGTGAAGGCAGCAGTTAAGATGATGAAAGCAGGTAAGGCACCTGGTATGGATGGATACCATGCAGAATGTCTTAAAAAAGGAGGTATAGTGGTGGTGGACTGGCTGGTGAGGTTATTTAATGTTTGCTGGAGAGAAGGTAGAGTGCCGGAGGACTGGAGGAGTGCTTGTATAGTTCCAGTTTACAAGGGAAAAGGGGACAAGTGTGAATGTAGTAGTTTCAGAGGGATTAGCTTGTTAAGTGTAGTAGGGAAGGCTTATGGGAGGATCTTGATTGAGAGGATTAGGAGAGGAACAGAGGGAGTAATTGGTGAGGAACAGTGTGGGTTTAGGACAGGTAGAGGTTGTGTAGATCAGATTTTTGTGGTAAGACAGATATGTGAGAAAGCTATAGGAAAGGGGAAGGATGTTTTCTGGGCCTTTATGTATCTGGAAAAGGCTTACGACAGGGTAGACAGAAAGGCACTGTGGGAGGTTATGCGGATATACGGGATAGGAGGAAAGCTTCTGGGAGCTGTCAAGAGTTTCTATGAGAGTAGTAGAGCTTGAGTCAGGATTAGAAATGGAGAGAGTGAGTGGTTTGAGGTAAAGGTGGGACTTCGTCAGGGATGCGTTATGTCACCCTGGCTGTTCAACTTATACATGGATGGGGTGGTGCGAGAGGTGAATGCAAGGGTAGTGGGTCAGGGATTGGAGATAGTTAAGGAAAATGGAGAAAAGTGGGAGGTGAGCCAGCTGTTGTTTGCGGACGACACTGCGCTTGTGGCAGGATCGGAGGAGGGATTGAGGAAGTTGGTGACAGAGTTTGGGAGAGTGTGTGATAGAAGAAAGCTGAAGATAAATGTGCGTAAAAGTAAGGTGATGAGATGTACAAGGGGTGAAAGTGGCAGTAATCTGGAAGTGAGCATTAAGGGAGAGCAACTGGAGGAAGTGGATAGTTTTAGATATTTGGGTGCAAATGTGGGAGGAAAAGGTGGAGTGAAGGTGGAGGTAGAATGTAGATTGAGAGAAGCGAGTAAATGCCTTGGTGGTTTAAAAAGTGTAATGAGGAATAGACATTTGGGAATGGATGCTAAGGGGAGACTGTATGAAGGAGTGATTGTGGCAACAGCACTGTATGGAGCAGAAACATGGAACATAAGAGAGGAAGAGAGAAGGAACTTGAATGTGTTTGAGATGAAGTGTCTGAGAAGTATGATGGGGGTTACTAGGTTTGAAAGAGTGAGAAATGAGGAGGTGAGGAGGAGAACAGGGGTGGAAAGGGAGCTGGGAGATAGGGTTGATGAAAGAGTATTAGGATGGTTTGGACACATGGAAAGAATGAGTGAAGAAAGACTAGTAAAGGAGGTATGGAAGGCAGATGTGGAGGGAGTGAACATGAGGGGACGTCCTAGGATGAGATGGATGGATGGGGTGAAGGGGGCTTTGGGGAAGTGAGGAATGTCTGTTGAGGAAGGACGGGAGAGGACAGAAGACAGGGGTGAATGAAGAATGGTTGGATATGGAAAATGTTGTGATGCATGAGGTGGAATGGACGGGGGAATGGGGGGTGAGGTAGTGTGTGTGAGCCAAAATTTTTACGCAGCCCGAAGGGATTTCTCCCCGTCCTCTCCTTTATATGGGGGGACGGAGAGGGGGGGGGTCGCCGATTTAATGAAGCGGCCTTGCTGTGGATGTGCAGTGTCCTGCGACACTGCTTCTGCCCCAGGACAGTAGACAGGGTGCAGGGATGACCCGTCATCTAGGAGGTGCTAAGATGGGAGGGAGGGTGGAGGGGTGTGGAGTGTTTTCGGGGATGGAATGGGTGGGAATGATTTTATGCCTTGTCCTTTTTGGCTACCTCCCTGGTAAGGGGGAAAAAGCCTTGGTATATGTATGTATGTATGTATGTATACATATATGCATGTATATATATATATATATATACATATACATATATATATGTCTATATATATACATATATATATATATATGTATATATATGTATATATATATATATATATATATATATATATATATATATATACGCAAACAAACTGAAATGAGATGCTGTATAAGAGAAAGTTAGAAAAGAAGCGCATTTTAATCGAAGAAAAAGTTCGTCTAGATGTTTGTGCGTGGGTCGTGGTTATGTTCGTGAGAGGTGTGTGTATGTATCATACGAGAAGTAGGGTTTATTTTACTCGTGTGGCGTTGCTGATTAACCCCAAGCTAGGCAAAATGCGTTCCTGATTAACCCCAGGTGAGGCAGAGCACGTTCCTGATTAACCCCAGGTGAGCCAATAATACATACATACATATACCAAGGCTTTTTCCCTCTTACAAGGGAGGTAGCCAAAAAGGAAAAGGCATAAAATCATTCCCACCCATTCTATCACTGAATACACTCCACACCCCTCCACTCTCCCTCTTATCTTAGCACCTCCTGGGTGACGGGTCATCCCTGCACCTTGTCCACTGCCCTGGGTTAGAAGCAGTGTCGCAAGACACTGCACATCCACAGCAAGCCCGCTTCATTAAATCGGCGTCTCCCGCTCTCAGTCCCCCCATGCATGAAAGGAGAAGACGGGGAGAAATCCCTTCGGGCTGCGTCAAATTTTGCTCACACATACTACCACACCCCCCATCCCCCCGTCCACTCCACCCCATCCATCACAACATCAGATTATCAGTGGCCGAAGCAGTATTGGCCTGCATTGTTGCGAACAAGCCTCAGAGGCAAACCGCTAAGAGTTTATGGTGCTTTAGAGGATTCACAAACAAAGGATTACGATGAAATCAAAGCAGCCATCCTACGAGCCTGTGAATTAGTGCCTGAAGTTTATAGGGTAAAATTTAGGAATCTAAGGAAGCAATCTTATATCTCACACGTTGAATTTAGTAGAGAGAAAAGAATGTTATAGGACCAATGGGTAAGATCCCATAACGTAAATGAAGATTATAGGAAACTAGCTGAGTTAATGTTAATGGAAGAGTATCTGAGATCCATCCCTAAAGAGGTGTATTTGTACCTTCAGGAGAAAGAAGTCTCAAAGTTGGAAGAGGCTGCAGTATTAGCAGATAAATATGAAATACTTAAACCTACTGCAGGTAAATTCTCAGTTACTCCAAGGGGGAGAGAGGAACAGCCGAGGATCCCACAATCAACCTCCTCAGGTGGACCTACAAAATCCCTAGAGGTCAAGAAAGGTGACTATAGTAAGTCATCACAGATAATTTCATGTAACTATTGTGGAAGGATAGGCCACCTGACGAGGGATTGTTGGCACAGGAGAAGGGAAATAGATGGTGTTAAACCCATAGTATTATTAAATAGATGGGACACCCACATAGAAAGTAAAGTCCGAGAGGGGGAGGACGAGGAGGAGACCACCAAAGTAGTAGCCCTCACGAGTAAGGTTGCCACAGACGGCATGGAGAAGGATGAGATGAAACCTCACTTGAGAGGTTATGACCCGTTCCTTTTTCAAGGAACAGTCACCATAAAGGGAGAGAAGAGAAAAGGGGTGACCATTCTGAGAGACTCAGGAGCCCTCCAATCAGTAATGCTGAGTAGCTTAGTTGAAAAACCTGTAGCCAAAGGGAGAGTAGTTATTGGCTTCCTAGGAGGCCTAGCCCAGGTGCCACTGGTAGAGGTAGATATGGAATCACCTCTATATGAAGGACAGGCAAAGATAGGCCTAGTAGATCAGTTGCCAGTGGAAGGAGTTGAAGTGATTCTAGGAAATGACTTAGTGGGTGGGAAGATATGCCCCACACCTACATGGGAGAGAAGAGAGAGAGAAGGGTCTAAGGACCAAGTGAGGCCAATAAAGGTCTCGAGAGGGGAAGGCTGTGGAAATCCTAAATGTAAGGACAGTCTGAATCCCTAGTGAAAATACTCAAGTCGAGACAGAGGTGGACTTGAGGTTCCTGTTCCGTGAGGAACGAGGCAGCGAGTCGGGAGTGTTTGACCTGACTCGTCTGTTCATGGGAGATAAGAAAGGAGAGAAAATGAGTCTAAGCGACTCATACAAAAAGGGAGACAAGACAGGAGAGAAATGGAGTCTAAGTGACTCACACAGAAAGGGAGAGAAGAAAGGAGAGACATGGAGTCTAAGTCGCTCACACAGAAAGGGAGAGAAGAAAGAAGAGAAAAGGAGTCTAAGCGACTCTTACAAAAAGGGAGAGAAGACAGGAGAGAAATGGAGTCTAAGTGACTCACACAGAAAGGGAGAGAAGAAAGGAGAGAAATGGAGTCTAAGTGGCTCACACAGAAAAGGAGAGAAGAAAGGAGAGAAATGGAGTCTAAGTGACTCACACAGAAAGGGAGAGAAGAAAGGAGAGAAATGTAGTCAAAGCGACTCACACAGAAAGGGAGATGATACTCTTTCATCAACCCTATCTCGCAACTCCCTTTCTAGGCCCGTTTTTCTACTCACCTCCTCATTTCTCACTCTATCTAGCCTAGTAACCCCCATCATACTTCTCAGACACCTCATCTCAAACACATCCAAACTCCTTCTCTCTTCCTCTCTTATGTTCCATTTTTCTGCTCCATACAGTACTGTTTGTACAATCACTCCTTCATACAGTCTCCTCTTAGCATCCATTCCCAAATGTCTATTCCTCATTACACTCTTCAATCCACCAAGGCATTTACTCGCTTCTCTCAATCTACATTCTACCTCCACCTTTACTCCACCTTTTCCTGCCACATTTGCACCCAAGTATCTAAAACTATCCACTTCCTCCAGTTGCTCTCCTTTAATGCTCACTTCTAATCTACTGCCACTTTCACCCCTTGTTCATCTCATCACCTTACTTTTACCCACATTTATCTTTAGCTTTCTTCTATCACATACTCTCCCAAACTTTGTCACCAATTTCCTCAATCCCTCCTCCGATCCTGCCACAAGTGCAGTGTCGTCAGCAAACAACAGCTGTCTCACCTCCCACTTTTCTCCATTTTCTTTAACCATCTCCAATCCCTGACCCACTACCCTTGCATTTACCTCTCGCACTACCCCATCCATGTACAAGTTGAACAGCCAGGGCGACATAACTCATCCTTGACGAAGTCCCACCTTTACCTCAAACCACTCACTCTCTCCATTTCTAATCCTAACACAAGCTCTACCACCCTCATAAAAACTCTTGACAGCTCCTAAAAGCTTTCCTTCTATCCCATATATCTGCATAACCTCCCACAGTGCCTTCCTGTCTACCCTATCGTAAGCCTTTTCCAGATCCAATAAAGCCTAAACAACATCCTTTCCCTTTCCTATAGCTTTCTCATATATTTGTCTTACCACAAATATCTGATCTACACAACCTCTACCTGTCCTAAATCCACACTGTTCCTCACCAATTACTCCCTCTGTTCCTCTCCTAATCCTCTCAATCAAGATCCTCTCATAAGCCTTCCCAACTACACTTAAGCTAATCCCTCTGAAACTACTACATTCACACTTGTCCCCTTTTCCCTTGTAAAGCGGAACTATACAAGCACTCCTCCAGTCCTCCGGCACTCTACCTTCTCTCCAGCAAACATTAAATAACCTCACCAGCCAGTCCACCATCACTGTACCTCCCTTTTTCAGATATTCTGCATGGCATCTATCCAGACCAGGTGCCTTACCTGCTTTCATCATCTTAACAACTGCCTTCACCTCATCCTTCCTTATTTCTCCTCCATTTTCATCACTCATCACTCTCATTTTTTTAGCATTGCCCACTGCAACTATCTTTCCCTCCCTATCCTCCTTCACATTAAGTAACTTCCTAAAATATTCTGCCCATCTTCCCCTTACTGCCTTCTCTTCCATTATCATCTCTCCATCTGCACCTTTTACCTTTTCTTCTCTACTTGATTCGCCTCCTCTTCCTCTCTTAATTTCTTTCCAAAACATCTTTTTATTACTTTCAAAATTTTCTGTCATACTCTTACCCCATTTTACATCTGCTCTCCTCTTTTCCTCCTTTACCTTTTGCTTTACTTCTCTTTTCTTTTCTTTTCTTTGTAGCTCTCATATGACTCCCTCGTCCTATTTTGTAACCAATCTGTGAAAGCTCGCTTTTCTTCTACAACCTTCTTTGTTTCCTCATCCCACCATTCAATGGCCTTTCTTCTATTTCCTCCTGTCCTTCTTGTTCCACACACCATCCTTGCACACTTTGTGACTCCCTCCCTGAACCATCCCTATTCCTTCTGCACACCTAGCTCTACTCTATCCTTCACTCTCTCCCACTCCTCCTTCAGCTTCTTTTTATACTCCTTCTCCTTTTCCTTTTCATTAGAGTTCACTCTAAGCACCTCCCTACCTTTTGTCCCTTTCCTGTTTCTCTATCTATCCTCCACTCTCAACTTACCTTCCACCAAAAAATGATCTGATATTCCCCCACCCTCTCCCATTAGCACATGTACATCCTTAACTCTTCCTATCATAGTCCTATTTACCACTACATAATCCATCAACGCTCTATCTACCACCCTTCCCTCCACCACCCTCTCCCATGTGTAGTTATGCTTGACTTTCTTCCAAAACACTGTATTTGCTATCACCAACTCTCTTTCCAGACACATTTCCACCATCAACTCTCCACTACGATTTTTCCTGGAACTACACATTTCCTAACCACTCCATCAATTGGACCATTTCGTACCCTAGCATTAAGGTCTCCCAGTACTATTACATTGACATTTCTCCCTGAATCCTCTATGCACTCATTTAAATCTATCCAAAAAGCCTCCTTTCTTCTACACTCTTCTCACTGCCAGGCCCATATGCACTTACAAAGACCCACATCTCCTTTCCCAGTTTCACCATCATCCACATTATCCTAGAGAAAACCTCCTTCCACTCCACTACACGTTTACCTATCTCTTCACTTACAAGAATAGCCACCCCTTCCCTCCCTCGCCCTCTCTTCACTCCTGATAACCTCCCACTTACACTCCCGAACTTACACTCACCCTTCCCTTTCAACTTAGTTTCACTCAAAACCAACACATCCATCTTTCTTCTCACAAACATACTACCTATCTCTTCCCTTTTGCTCTCATCTGTACCACATCCACGCACATTAAAAGACCCAAACCTTAGGGTGCTGGTCGGAAAACTCCCAGACACTCATATGCCTTTACTTTTTCGTTTAGGAATTTCCCCTGTGGGGCTACAAGGAGAAGGATGCCTAGTTCCACTCCCCGTCCCTTTCTTCTCGCCTCTTACGATCAAATTGGAAATACTTGGTTGCAATATTCTTTTCCCCCACTACAGGGAATTCCCCCACAACAGAAAATGATTACTCAGAGAAATGGTACAGGACAGGAGCAAGGGGTTGGGGAGGGACAGTCGTAGCAATAATAGGAGTAATAATAATGATAATAATAATAATAATAATAATAATAATAATGATAATAATAATAATAATAATAATAATAATAATAATAATAATAATAATAATAATAATAATAATAATAATAATAATAATAATAATAATAATAATAATAATAATAATAATAATAATAATAATAATAATAATAATAATAATAATAATAATAATAATAATAATAATAATAATAATAATAATAATAATAATAATAATAATAATAATAATAATAATAATAATAATAATAATAATAATAATAATAATAATAATAATAATAATAATAATAATAATAATAATAATAATAATAATAATAAATAATAATAATAATAATAATATTAATAATAATAATAATAATAATAATAATAATAATAATAATAATAATAATAATAATAATAATAAATAATAATAATAATAATAATAATAATAATAATAATAATAATAATAATAATAATAATAATAATAATAATAATAATAATAATAATAATAATAATAATAATAATAATAATAATAATAATAATAATAATAATAATAATAATAATAATAATAATAATAATAATAATAATAGTAATAATAATAATAATAATAATAAGAATAATAATAATAATAATAATACTAATAATAATAATAATAATAATAATAATAATAATAACAATAATAATAATAATAATAATAGTAATAATAATAATAATAATTATAGTCATAATAATAATAATAATAATAGTATTAATTTTATTGTTTTTATTATTATTATTATTATTATTATTATTATTATTATTATTATTATTATTATTATTATTATTATTATTATTATTATTATTATTATTATTATTATTATTATTATTATTATTATTATTATTATTATTATTATTATTATTGTTATTATTATTATTATTATTATTATTATTATTATTATTATTATTATTATTATTATTATTATTATTATTATTATTATTATTATTATTATTATTATTATTATTATTATTATTATTATTATTATTATTATTAGTAATAATAATATTATTATCATTATTATGATTATTATTATTATTATTATTATTATTATTATTATTATTATTATTATTATTATTATTATTATTATTATTATTATTATTATTATTATTATTATTATTATTATTATTATTATTATTATTATTATTATTATTATTATTATTATTATTATTATTATTATTATTATCATTATTATTATTATTATTATTATTTATTATTATTATTATTATTATTATCATTATCATTAATATTATTATTATTATTAGTAATATTATTAATATTATTATATTTTGGCTAATAGCTATGGCTCTCTTCATAGATGGATAGATATATAGGTAGGTAGATAGATATATTACAACTTCAGACTAAATGAAAGATATGCAGTGTTGTGTTTAAATATAAGTATCAGGTAGGAATTGCAGGAGGAGGGGGGAGATAAATCAATGCGGGGTGGGGGGTGAGGTGACCTTAAACCATCGACCTGACCAACACATATGGTTCAATCTGGCGAAAACATCTTGGTCATCATTTGAGTTACCAATTTATCACATTTAAAATGTCCATAGCTTATTTTAATATTTTGATCAAAAGTGCCTGATATTAAGCATGATTCTATTGCATATCTTTCATGTAGGTTCTCTCCTTTGGCTAAAATTGTTGCCTTAAACCAATTAATGTGATGGCTGTATAATGCTATGTGTTGAAATATTGCATTGTTTTCCTGGGCAGATCTCACACTATATATATGTTGGGAAATCCTTGTTTCCATGTTAACTTTAAAGGAAGACACTTCTCTACGTATGACTAAAGCCAATAAAAGCAAAACTTTAGTTATAATAGAAAAAAGGGTTTATGATAACGAAGTAATTCATTACTTACAAGATAAAAAAGAAAGATCCTAGTGACACGGTAAACAAGAATTTTCATAAAGAATTAAGAACATTACTTAAAGAGAAGAGAAGATTTTATTAAATACTTTTTTATACAGAAAATCTATCAAGGAAAACACCTCTTTAGGCATAACTAAAGCCGATAAAAGCAACACCTGGGTTATAATGGCAAAAGAGTGATTATGCTAGCAAAGTAATTGATCACTTACAAGATAAAATCACTTATTTTGAACTTAATAAAGATCCTAGTGACACGGTAAATAAGAATATCCATAAGTAATTAAGAATATTACTTAAAGGTAGAGAAAATTTTATTGAATAAAACTCACAAGATAAACCATTCCATTAGGCCCATTATCAGTTCTGTGGGCTCTGTGAGCTATTAAATTTCTAAGTGGCTTGTGACAAAGCTTTTTCCCTTTGTGGGTACTATTTCTATCTTATATACTCAAAATAGTGAAGACTTGATTAAAAAAGTTAAATCTCTTAACATTGATTTTCCTTACAATTTAGTTAGTCCCGATGTTACTGGGCTCTTTATTCATGTCCCAATTCCAGATGTTTTAACCTTTCTCCCAAATATTCTAGGTAACATTAATGATGGTATCCCTTGTAAAAATTCTGTAAGATTAATAAATCTGTGTGGAAATAATTCTTCTTTTGTCTTTGAGGTGAAATATTACACACACAACTCCGGTCTAAGCTAAAATCTATATGAAATATTTTGTAAATATTTATACAACTATCAAAGATGAAATAGTTATTTGGTTCAGATATATAGACAATGTTTTGTGTTTCTGATATGATAATGTATCTATTGATGAATTTCCTATTCATGTAAATTCATTGTTACCCTCCATTAACTTCACTTTTGAAATATAAAATAACAACAGCTTGCCCTTTGTGTATGTTGAAATAATTAGAGATAAGGATGTTCTGAACACAAAAGTCTATAGAAAACTTACCAATATTTTATCCTATGCTCATTTTTATTTCAATCACCATATGAGTGTAAAAAGATCAATTTTTATTTCCATGTACTTGAGAGCTTACAGGATTTCAGATACTGAATTTTTTTATGACGAAATTAGAACTATCCGGAATATTGGGGAAAAGTTAAAATATCCCACTCATATTCTTAATCAACGTCACAATACTGCCAAGAAACGTTTTTATAAAACATAAATCAAGAACAAGAAAACCACAAACAACTTAATATACTTGTTCTTCCCTTTCATGAAAACTTTCTTAGTATTATCAATTTACTAAAGAAATTTGATATCAAAGTAGTTTTTAAATATGACCACACCATTAAGAAAATCTTAATTAAGAACAGCCCGCCTAACAACAACGATGTTGTCTATAAAATTCCTTGCCAAGATTGTAAAAAAAAAAAAAAATTATATTGGACAAACTAAAAAAAAAAAAAAAAAAAAAATGAAAATAAGGATTTCTTAACATAAATATAGTGTAAGATGTACCCAGGAAAATAATGCGTTGTTTCAAAACAAAGCAATATACAACCATCACATTGAATGGTCTAAAGCAACAATTTTAGCCAAAGGATAGAACCTAGATGAAAGAAATGTAATAGAATCTTGCTTGATATCAGGCACTTTTGATGAAAATATAAACTTATGCTATGGACAGTCTAAATGTGATAAATTGGTAACCTAAATGGTGCCCGAGATGTTTCCATCAGATTGAACCATATGTGTTGGTCAAGTCGATGGAGGTAAGGTCACCCCCCCTCCCCGCATTGTATTGTCTCCTCCTTCCCCTCATGCGGTTGCTACCTGATACTTACTGTATATTTAAACACAACTCTGTATCTCTTTCATTTAATCTGAAGATGTAATATACAAGAGTACTTACTGTCTACAAGTTTCCCTTCTCCTGTGGTTATTTTGCATTTTGTAATACGGTGATGTGATTGCTTGCATATAGATAGATAAATAGGTAGATAAACAGATATATAGATTGATGAACATTAGTTATTTCATCAATCTTTATTCAGACTACAGGTATGATGAAGATCTTGAAAATACATATACAAACCTCCATTAGGAAAAATAAGAAAATAATGCAAACATAAGTATAAACATACACATAAAAGTGTTCATCACTATCCTAATCCTCTACCTCCCCCCAATCTGTAGCAGCATCGATACTTTGCAGTGAAGATGAGGTTAAAATATTACATTTTTATGGTGAATATATGAACTACAGAAAAGAAACTCTCAGGGGGATAGACTGTTCATAAGCCTCTAAAATAGGAATATATTCTGTCCACATCACATCACGTTGAGTAATCCTTCATTCACACAGGCTTGAACAAGGTCCTATTAGTGCGACGGACAGCAGGTGGTGAAGGAGCCATGGGCACAGCAACCGTCCAGTGAGGCTCTTGAATGTTGTATGATGATATGTCCACATCGGGCAGTTGAGCTGTGCAAGGGGTTCCAATTTGTGGGTCAACGGGGACAGATATGGCTGATGAAGGTGCATCATATTTGCTATCAGTCGGGTCTGGTAAAAAAGTTCCTTGGTTGTATGAAGTATCTGGTGCTACAGCTGAAGTAAATGTACTAACCTATGGGTCTACGCATAAGTATAGAACGGTTTGGGTACACTGAAACGTATTTCCGGAGGTATTTGCTATTTCACAGCGTAACCCTCCCAGAACCATCAACACGGATAACATACTGATCAAACTGACGTATCTATGACATAATCAGTTCTGTCCCATCGACGAGGATTAGGTCCAGTCTGGTTCTGAATTCGAACGTAGTCCCCGACTTTGAGTGGTGGTAAACGTTTAGTGTGTTCAGAGAGTCACTCGGATATCTCCATGTTACGGATCTTTAGTGCTTACTTTCACAAGGAAAAATTATCGTGCCAAGTAGGGTAAGACTTGTAGCGGCCAGTCAGAATTGGAATGAAATATTTGATAGGTCTGCCAAAAACACATTTTGTGGGAAATAACTTTGTATCCTTGTTAGGGGTGTTCCGATACTGAAATATTGCCCGTTGAAAGGCATCTGTGTCAACTTCTCTATTAGGACCTGTGTTTTTTGTGATCATACGCTTTACAGTTTTAACGCCGACTTTAGCATAGCAAATATTGTGAGGGAAAGCCACCAATGAGATTCGATGATGCACTCCCCAGTCTGTGAGAAATCTTTGAGTGGTAGCAGATATGAACTCGTGTTCACCATCACTAGACAGTTCATCAGGGATACAAAATGTGACAGAGCTGCGACGTAGATTAACCACGAGTCTGTCTGAACTTGAGTTAGCTCTCTCAACTATAGGCCAGTTGGCGTACCAGTCTACAGTACACTGACCATGTAGGATGCCTTTATATGTGAAGAAATCACTGCAGATCATTTGGAATGTGTATGCTGGCATGATGGCGGTAACAGGTGAAGCAAATGGTTGCGACGGTGCCTTTCTGCTGCAATGGTTGCATCGTTTCCGTAGGTTGACGATATCTTGTGTGATGCCACGCCAGAAGCCAGATGACTCAGCTTGTGACATCATTGAAGAAACGCCCTGATGTGCTGAATAAAGAGCAGCTAACACAAACTTCTTCAATGTCTGTGGAATCACGATCCGGTCCCTATACATGATAACATTATCTACTGTATATAGGTATGGTCTGAACAATTTGTAGGCAATAATTGGTGAAGAGTCACTATCCAAAGGTTCTAGAAGGACTTTTTCAATTATATTTAACATCTTTTCCAATTGTGGATCACTACTAGTTAGCTCTTGACCTTGTCCCAGGTGGTGCATTGCAGGTGACTGAGTGATGTAGTAGCTACTAACTGAAAATGTGATCACCGTTGTCAAATTGTTGGATTAGGGATTCCTGATTACGTATGACAGCAATGTCATCCTGCAGAACCATCTTTTCAGCCTCAATAGTAGGATGTCGAGATAAGGCATCAGCAGCACGATGTTTCACACCAGGCATGTGAGCAATCTTGAATCTATAGCGTAACGTCTTTTCCTTGAGGTTCCTTAGCCGAGCATCGAGAGAGTGATCTGACAATATCTTGAATAAAGGTTTGTGATCACCTACGATGGTGAGATTGTCACAACCTAGGACAAAGTGACTGATACTACATCTGCTACTGCTAGAGCTTCACCTTCAATTGCTTCAATTAGGGCGTATCTGGATTCGGCTGGTTATGCAAATCTACTCCCTACAAGAGTGACTTTCCATTCTTCTCGGCAGCAGAAGGGTACAGTTTTGTAGCAGTTGGAATGATTCTGAATTAGCCAGAAGCCAATTATTGTCCTTGATCTGTCCGTTGCAATACATCTTGGATTCCCTTTGTCAAATATACGGACACCTTCCTCGATCTGGTCAACGATCACTTGTTTAGATTCTTCAAATAACTCATTCAGGTGTTCATTACAGTGGAATAGTCTGCCTGCTTTGAGAAAGTCACGGAAAGGAATAATTTTCTCAGCCATGCTGAATGCATATAATACTTGATTCAGGAGGCCAAACCAAGATCGAAGGCCTGTGCGATCTTCTGGGCAGGGAATATTAGGATGGACTTGAGATACTCCTTACATGGAGGAATGTTGGTCAGTGTTATCTCGAATCCAGCGAATTCCACCTTACCTTGCCCGAAGGTGATTTTGTTAGGGTTGAGTATGATACCTTATCTACCACATATGTCCAATCATTCACAGGCCGGAAAAAAACTCTCTGTCACCAATACACTTAGTTTTATTGGGAACTGTAACAGCAATCTCGTCGAATCGTCGGGAATAACCGTCACCTGATACAATATACCCCTATGGTGCAGTGCAGAACTGGTATCGGCCCCATGGTGTGATTAAAGTAGTGAGGTGACGGTCTTCTTTCTTCAGTAGAATACTATGGTAGCCATTCCATGCATCACAGACAGTTTTCTTCATTCCGTGAGGTAAGGCGCGTGCATGATGAAATTATGTTTGGATATGATGGGTTTCTTTAGGTGCATGAGCTTTCAGTGACTGAAGATCAACAATACGGCGGGGTTGTCCATTCTTATTTGTACACACCACCATTCTTTGACACCACATAGCTGGTTCTCCAACAAGGAATGATTTAATTGCACCAAATCTTACCTCTCTATCAAGACCGGCTTTCGTCTCATCTTGCCAATGAAGAGGAACCGGTATTGGAGTTTGCTATGCTACAGGCTTTACATAGGGATCAACCATCAGGCTTAAGGGTGTGACGTCCATTTGAAGAAGTAGCTATACTTGAGACTGTTGTAATCTTCACGTGTAACTTTGACAGTAAAATTCATCATGGGCTACGGAAGGGAGCCTCGCTTTTTCCAGGTGTCTGAGAGTTCATCATGTAAGTGGTGATCATGGAAGATTCCGTATTGTTGATGAGATTATGTGACTTCACACACAGCATAAAATATGGCACCCTCAGCCTCCTCTTTATTCTGATTATATTTCTTGTTGTCTTTGCTGTAACAAACACTTTCAAAATTATCATGCTTTGAACAGGAAGCACATGTGTGGCCATAAGCAGTACATTCTTTCTTCTTAACGTTGAGGGGAGGGTATTTCCCATGCCATTTCTTGCCACAATAGGAAAAATTTTCATTGCTGGGTATCTTGAGGTCTACTCTCTTAGTCCTACGGTATGGACTAGTAGTATGAGCACCCTAGGAATCCATGAGTCTTGACGTTGACCTCTTTCCAGCTTCCTTGGCTTCTACAAATTGAAATACCTCTTCTGGTGTCATGCCATGTTTTGGAATTCCAAGCATGTTAAGCTGGATCTCAGGATCTTGCAGGCCACGTGACAAGGCATCCTTGATCATCTCTCCTGTGTAGTTGACATCATGCTCATAATTAGGGCGCTTGATACTGAATTCACAAAACCAGCTTGACCACGTAATTGGGCACCAAATGAGTGAACGCATTCATCCTTGTCCTGGCGCATGTCATGCAGTGCTGCACATGCAACCATAATATTCTCTTGTCTTACGGCGAATTGTTTGATGTAAGCAAGAACTTGCTCCTCAGTCCGGTTAGTTAAGGATCCACCAGCGGTGGAAGTAATGTCCTACCACAGATTTTCGTCACAACATTCGAGTAATTGGATAATCCTGTCTCCCTGTGATCGTTGTGCCATCGACGTAGTCTGTCCATCGAAATAGGAGATAGGACCAGTCTTCACCAGTACCAGCAGCAGAGCCCATGGGGAGATTGACGACCTTTTCCACTTTAGCAGCTTGAGCCTAGTTGTTCACTTGAGCAATGTGAGTATAGTAGTTGCATGTGTTATGAGTAGAGCAACAACGATGACATCACTTCAAGTGTCGTGTAATCACAACCATTGATGGGGCATGGAATCAGAGGCATCTTGTTTGATTTGTGGGTACAGACACTAGACTAGAGGTCCAGTCCTCACCATAGATAAACATCAGTTATTTAAGCATTCTTTATTCAGAATACAGGAATGATGAGGATTTTGAAAATATACAGACAAATCCCCATTAAGAAAGGTAACAAAATAATGCAAACATAAAACATAAACATAAACATGAACATGAAAGTATTCATCACTATCCTTATCCTCTAAAAAAAAAAAAAAAAAAATATATATATATATATATATATATATATATATATATATATTTATATATATATGTGATCACCTGTTCACCATCCACTACATTAAGATGTTCGTTCTGTCGACACCAAGCCTCGTCACAATGAATGCTCCTCATAGTCGGTTCTCCTTCACCACTTCGTCCCTTAATGTTCCTCTTCGTCTAAGACCTTCTTCAATATTATTCGTTCATCTTTTCCGCGGTCTTCCGAGTGGCCTTAGGCAATCTGGGTGCCACTGCAAAATCTTGTATACTACTTTATCTTGGGATTTCTCTTTACATGGCCATACCATTGTATTTGGGATCTTTCAATGAGTTCAACTATAGATTTTATGACAAGGGCTTCCCAGATTGCGATGTTCCTAACCCTATCCCGCCATGTAACTCCATAAATCATCCTGATAATGAACATTTCTGTTGCTTGTATTCTACTTCTGGTTTTTGTTGTGGTAAACCAAGTCTCTGATCCATACATAAGTATACGACGTAGAATGGTAGTGTACAAGACAACTTTTACTCTTGATGGTATGTGTTTGTCCTTGAAAAGTGGGTAGAGGAGGGTTGTCTTTGCGCCACATTTCTTTATCCTTGATGTTATTTCACCCTTAATCTTACCTTTGTTGTTTACTTCTACCCCCAGATATTGAAGGGATGACACCTGAGAGAGTGAAGTATCGTCCAGGCTGACATAGCATTCAATTGCTTGTCTACTGCTAGGTAGTGCTTCACTTTTTGCCGGGTTGATTCTCATGCCATGTTCTTTTAAGGCAATATTCCATTCAGGACCTCATCCTGTAACTCGACCACACTCAGAGTCCATCAATATTATGAAAAGCAAGCTACCTTGTCTAACGCTACATGTCACCTCAAACAATGCTCACATCACTCTTGTGTAACTACAGAATTTTTACATATATTGTACATTGTCTTGACATTCTCCCTCAGCTTTTTGTTTACTCCATAATAATGATTTGCTAATACTTGCCACAGCTTTCCGCGGAGCACTCTATCAAAGGCTTTTGTTAAATCAATGAAAGCTGCAAATAGGGGCTTGATCCGCTCCCAGCTCTTCTCAATCAACATTCCTAAAATGAAGATGGGATCAATGGTGCTCCTATTTGGTCTAAATTAATATTGCGCCTCATGTATTTTCTCTTCAACAACCGCCCGCAACCTTTTTTTGATGGTTCTTTTGTA
>NC_134818.1:41479404-41506904 GCF_046742065.1 Oratosquilla oratoria
CTTAGGAGGAGAGCCTGCTGCACAAGGCCTGGACATTCAAGAAAAAGAACGCTTAGCAAGTTCTGCCAAGAAACCAGTTCACAGGGCAAAGAGAAGGAAAGTTGAAAAAGAAGAGAAAGACTATGTTCCTGGTGGTTACTAATACCATACCATAATACTGTACTGTATGGTAGCAACCGGAGACTAGGCCTACCGGGGAAACTCCGGTAAAAAAAAAAAAAGGCACATATCAAACCACCTCATGGGTCGTGCGGAAGTTTGAGCCTCCTAAGATAAAGCTTATTATATGATATGGCAACATTTCCCATTATTTCAATTGGCGCCACGGAAAAACGTTTTGGATACTGATACCACAATTGCTGTATATTTTTTATTAACTAATAAATTCTATTTTTTTTAAACTACATTAAAAGATCTATAAAACTTATTAAGTAAATTTTTCTGAGAAATGGATTTTTATAGAAGTAAATTATAGCCAAACTTTGAGAGCCGTTTTCCCAAAATGGATTTTTTATGTATTTTGATGCTTCTATGAGTCACTAAATTTTTTAATTTAAACTAATTCCCTGTGGTGGGGAAAAAGAATACTGCCACCAAGTATTTCCACTTGGATCGTACGAGGCGAGAAGAAAGGGACGGGGAGTGGGACTAGGCATCCTTCTCCTTGTAGCCCCACAGGGGACATTCCTAAACGAAAAAGTAAAGGCATAAGAGGGTCTGGGAGTTTTCCGACCAGCACCCTAAGGTTTGGATCTTTTAATGTGCGTGGATGTGGTACAGATGAGAGCAAAAGGGAAGAGATAGGTAGTATGTTTGTGAGAAGAAGGAGGGATGTGTTGGCTTTGAGTGAAACTAAGTTGAAAGGGAAGGGTGAGTGTAAGTTCGGGAGTGTAAGTGGGAGGTTATCAGGAGTGAAGAGAGGGCGAGGGAGGTAAGGGGTGGCTATTCTAGTAAGTGAAGAGATAGGTAAACGTGTAGTGGAGTGGAAGGAGGTTTCCTCAAGGATAATGTGGATGAAGGTGAAACTGGGAAAGGAGATGTGGGTCTTTGTAAGTGTATATGGGCCTGGCAGTGAGAAGAGTGTAGAAGAAAGGGAGGCCTTTTGGATAGATTTAAATGAGTGCATAGAGGATTTAGGGAGAAATGTCAATGTAATAGTACTGGGAGACCTTAATGCTAGGGTAGGAAATGGTCCAATCGATGGAGTGGTTAGGAAATGTGGAGTTCCAGGAAAGAATCGTAGTGGAGAGTTAATGGTGGAAATGTGTCTAGAAAGAGAGTTGATAGCAAATACAGTGTTTAAGAAGAAAGTCAAGCATAAGTACACATGGGAGAGGGTGGTGGATGGAAGGGTGGTAGATAGAGCGTTGATGGATTATGTAGTGGTAAATAGGACTATGATAGGAAGAGTTAAGGATGTACATGTGCTAAGGGGAGAGGGTGGGGGAATATCAGATCATTTTTTGGTGGAAGGTAAGTTGAGAGTGGAGGATAGATGGAGAAAGATGAAAGGGACAAAAGGTAGGGAGGTGCTTAGAGTGAACTCTTTAAATGAAAAGGAAAAGGAGAAGGAGTACAAGAAGAAGCTGAAGGAGGAGTGGGAGCGAGTGAAGGACAGAGTAGAGCTAGGTTTGGAGGAGGAATGGGGATGGTTGAAGGAGGGAGTCACAAAGTGTGCAAGGATGGTGTGTGGAACAAGAAGGACAGGAGGAAATAGAAGAAAGGCCATTGAATGGTGGGATGAGGAAACAAAGAAGGTTGTAGAAGAGAAGAAGCGAGCTTTCACAGATTGGTTACAAAATAGGACGAGGGAGTCATATGAGATCTACAAATAAAAGAAAAGAGAAGTAAAGCAAAAGGTAAAGGAGGCAAAGAGGAGAGCAGGTGTGAAGTGGGGTAAGAGTATGACAGAAAATTTTGAAAGTACTAAAATGATGTTTTGGAAAAGAAAATTAAGAGAGGAAGAGGAGGCGAATCAAGTAGAGAAGAAAAGGTAAAAGGTGCAGATGGAGAGATGATAATGGAAGAAAAGGCAGTAAGGGGAAGATGGGCAGAATATTTTAGGGAGTTGCTAAATGTGAAGGAGGATAGGAAGGGAAAGATAGCTGCAGTGGGAAATGCTAAGAAAATGAGAGTGATGAGTGAGGAAAATGGAGGAGAAATAAGGAAGGATGAAGTGAAGGCAGTTGTTAAGATGATGAAAGCAGGTAAGGCACCTAGTCTGGGTGGATACCATGCAGAATGTCTAAAAAAGGAGGTATAGTGATGGTGGACTGGATGGTGAGGTTATTTAATGTTTGCTGGAGAGAGGGTAGAGTGCCGGAGGACTAGAGGAGTGCCTGTATAGTTCCAGTTTACAAGGGAAAAGGGGACAAGTGTGAATGTAGTAGTTTCAGAGGGATTAGCTTGTTAAGAGTAGTTGGGAAGGCTTATGGGAGGATCTTGATTGAGAAGATTAGGAGAGGAAAAGAGGGAGTAATTGGTGAGGAACAGTGTGGATTTAGGACGGGTAGAGGTTGTGTAGATCAGATTTTTGTGGTAAGACAGATATGTGAGAAAGCTACAGGAAAGGGGAAGGATGTTTTGGGGGTTTTTATGGATCTGGAAAAGGCTTACGATAGGGTAGACAGAAAAGCACTGTGGGAGGTTATGCAGATATACGGGATAGGAGGAAAGCTTCTGGGAGCTGTCAAGAGTTTTTATGAGAGTGGTAGAGCTTGTGTCAGGATTAGAAATGGAGAGAGTGAGTGGTTTGAGGTAAAGGTGGGACTTCGTCAGGGATGCGTTATGTCACCCTGGCTGTTCAACTTATACATGGATGGGGTAGTGCGAAAGGTAAATGCAAGGGTAGTGGGTCAGGGATTGGAGATGGTTAAAGAAAATGGAGAAAAGTGGGAGGTGAGCCAGCTGTTGTTTGCGGACGACACTGCGCTTGTGGCAGGATCGGAGGAGGGACTGAGGAAGTTGGTGACAGAGTTTGGGAGAGTATGTGATAGAAGAAGGCTAAAGATAAATGTGGGTAAAAGTAAGGTGATGAGATGTACAAGGGGTGAAAGTGGCAGTAGACTAGAAATGAGAATTAAGGGAGAGCGACTGGAGAAAGTGGATAGTTTTAGAAACTTGGGTGCAAATGTGGCAGGAAAAGGTGGAATGAAGGTGGAGGTAGAATGTAGATTGAGAGAAGCGAGTAAATGCCTTGGTGGATTAAAGAGTGTAATGAGGAATATAAATTTGAGAATGAATGCTAAGAGGAGACTGTATGAAGGAGTGATTGTGCCAACAGCACTGTATGGGGCAGAAACATGGAACATAAGACAAGAAGAGAAAAGGAGTTTGAATGTGTTTGAGATGAGGTGTCTGAGAAGTATGATGGGGGTTACTAGGCTAGATAGAGTGAGAAATGAGGAGGTGAGGAGGAGAACAGGGGTGGAAAGGGTGTTGGGAGATAGGGTTGATGAAAGAATATTAGGATGGTTTGGAGACATGGAAAGAATGAGTGAAGAAAGACTAGTAAAAGAGGTATGGAAGGCAGATGTGGAGGGAGTGAACATGAGGGGATGTACTAGGATGAGGTGGATGGATGGGGTGAAAAGGGCTTTGGGGAAGAGGGGAATGTCTGTTGAGGAAGGACGGGAGAGGACAGAAGACAGGGGTGAATGGAGAATGGTTGTATATGGATGATGTTGTGATGCATGAGGTGGAATGGGCGGGTGGATGGGGGTGAGGTAGTATGTGTGAGCAAAATTTGACGCAGCCCGAAGGGATTTCTCCCCGTCCTCTCATTTTATGCAATGGGGGGACGGAGAGGGTGGGTCGCCGATTTAATGAAGCGGCCTTGCTGTGGATGTGCTGTGTCTTGCGACACTGCTTCTGACCCAGGGCAGTGGACAAGGTGCAGGGATGACCTGTCATCCAGGAGGTGCTAAGATAAGAGGGAGGGTGGAGGGGTGTGGAGTATATTCAGGGATGGAATGGGTGGGAATGATTTTATGCCTTTTCCTTTTTGGCTACCTCCCTTGTAAAGGGGAAAAAGCCTTGGTATATGTATGTATGTATGTATGTAATTTTTAATGTGTTAATTATTTCTTGTAGATTATAATGTGTACATGATTTCTGTTTGGCAAATTAATTATATATTAAAAAATATGATTTATCTGAAATTAAATTAAAAGAGATTTTTTCTTTTTTTCTTTTTTATATTTTGTATATCTCAAAAAAATCAATATTTTAAAATTTCACTAAGTTTTTGATAGATATTGAAATCTTTAAAATGAGGTATGAAATACACTGTATGACTGAAACTAAAAAAGTAGATGTAATTTAAAAGAATATATAAAAACAACAAAAACAAAAACAACAACAACAACAATAATAATCAGAGTTTCTTGAAATTTTGTAGAGATCATTTGGATGGTAGTTTTGACATTTTGACAAAGGTTCATCAAATTTCATCTATTTTTTCTTTATGATACCTGAATCCTATGCAGTCGTCTTAATATACATAAATGCCTCCGAGCGTGTCTGAATTTCGGAAGAAGGCTTTCAAATTCCAAAGAAACAACAACCACCCGTTCTGAAAAAAAAAACACACACACTATTGTTCGAGGGAAAGCTGTACCCCAGCGGAGAGCGTTTCGGAAACCTAAACGAGTCAGGGCACAATAGTTCTTCTAAACAGTTAGACAGGAACGTTTTCTGGTTCTTCCTCTTCTTACTGGCGATGAGTGAAGATTTCAACTGTCTGAAGGCTTGTTTTAGTCCCGGGAAAGACTTGAAGATGAGGTGGAGTGAAAGAGAGGCTTCCTTCGTGGGTGTAATAATATCTAAACAAAAATGTAGTTGCCCACTTGTAAATAACACAAGAAACCCACAGTCGGAGAAAATAAACTTTGAACGTAAGAGGATTCTATATTTCGGCTTCCAACTGTAGCCTTCTTCAGGAAAGTACATAAGACGGAGAACAAAGGGGACTTATAAGTTACAGAAGAGAGAGAGAGAGAGAGAGAGAGAGAGAGAGAGAGAGAGAGAGAGAGAGAGAGAGAGAGAGAGAGAGGGAACGTGAACTGATGGCATTACTCAGACGCGGGGTAAGATGGGGTGGCGGGGGAGGGCGAGGGTGAGGTGGAGGGGGGCTGTAAGCTTCGAACGAGCCTGCTAACCGCCGCACGGGAAATAATGTCAGGAGTCCACTGCCCTTTAGAAATATTAATGTTGGGGCATTCCTAAATTAATGCTGATTCAACTACTTTCATCCTGAAACCGCAGTGGGACTTGAACCTTAATCTGGTCTTATCCCAGTCGAAAGAATTATTTCTATTTTCAACATGAAGATATACGGCCGAATTTTCTTGCCCACACCTAGTTGATCTTTTATACTCTTCCAATCTAGTGTTCAAGTCTCTCCTGGTTTAACCCAAATACACCAAGTCACAATCTTGGCAGGGCAAACAATAAACACCGGGTGACTCTACTTCCTCCAGGTTTGCTGAACGTTCACAATTTGCTTACGCACCGTGTTGGGATAGTGATAGGCAATAGTGAGACGTTTATATGGAAACAACTTAGTAGAAGAACTGATGGTTTTACTATTCTGAATTTTTAAGATATCTTTAAAAGAGCGGTGATGACTAGAGGGGACGGAAATTTTGAAATGGTTGGCTCTAACATTAGTAAGGGGTTGGTCCAGAAACCAAGGTGGATATGCCAACTTCTTAAGTTGACATTTGATCACCTCAAGTTCCTGGTCCAGAAATTGAGGAGTGCAGATACTGAAAGCCCTCAAGAAAAGACCAGAAGCAACACTTTTCTTAACATTATCAGTGTGATTACTAAAAAAAGTGAAGGTAACTCCTTGAGTGGGTGGGTTTTCGGTACACTGTAAACTGTAAATTATCATCAATCCTTCTTACTAAAATGTCCAAGAAAGGGATTTGGCGACCTTCCTCCCATTCAGTTTTGAATTTGAAGTTCGGGGCCAATTGGTTCAACTTATTATGGAACACTTCAAATGGGCCCTAACTGTCATCCCACGCCTAAAAGATATTGTCTACGTACCTGAGCCAAATCAGTTCGAGCTGTCTGATGGTGGGTAAAAGGGTACACTCAAAATATCCCATACTACAACCGAACTTTTGATGAAAGAATTAGTCTTGAAAGGAAAAGACATTTGAAGAAACACAAAGTCAAACTAAAGCAGGGAGAGGAAAATTGTCTTTAAACGGTTGCAGTTTGGATTCCAAAAAAGTAAGAACATCTTCAACATCATTATTCGTAAATAATAAGCAAACATCAAGAATAGGGAGCCTTAAATCCTTTACGCTCATATTTTTAATTTTTGAAATGAAATCACGTGAGTTGGAGATATAGGAGTTAGAAAATTTCCCAACATATGGGGATAATAAGTCGCCAGCCATTTAGCTAGTGTGCTGATGCAGGAGCCGCGGTTGAAAATGATGGGCCAAAGGGGAATGTCTGGTTTGTGAACTTTGGGAAGACCATAAAAATAAGGGAGCTTTGGGTTGGTAACTTTCAAATTATTAATACATTTATCAACTGAGATATTATGAACTTGATAACCTGAGTCCACTGCTGAACAAAGGCCTCCTTCATAGCATTCAATGATTCATACGACCGCGCCAACCTCTGCCACGTCATTCTTGCAAAAATCTCATCTCTCCACCTTCTCTCTGGTCTCCCTCTTCCACGTTTTCCATCTTGCGGCGTGCACTCAGTAACACATTTGCTCCATCGCTCATCAGTCTTTCGCACTAACTTACCTGCCCAATGCCACTTCCTCTCTTTTACCGCCTCTACAATATCTTTCCCTCTAATCTGCTCTCTCACCCAACTCGCTCTTTTGGTCTCTTAGCGTTATTCCCATCGTTGATCTCTCCATTCTCCTCTGTGTAGTACTTAGCTTTGTTTCCATCGCCTTCGTCAGTTTCCAAGTCTCACACCCGTAGATTATTGCTGGCAGAATGCATTGATTGTAAACTTTACGTTTCAACCATTATAGTAGAGAGCCTTTCAGGTTTTTATTATACTTACGAAACACTTTCCAACCAATTGTAATATGTCTTATTATTTCATTATCATGATATTTTGTTATTTTCACCATCTGCCCTAAATAATTATACCCTTAATTTTTTTTTCAAGACTCTCACCATCAATTATAATTTATTTACTTTGAACTCTTGTGTTGAACATTACTTTGGTTTTACGCTTATTCATTTTTAAACCTAATTTGAGACTTTCTTTGTTCAGATCGCTCAGCATATTTCGCAAGTCTTCTGCTCTTAGGTGGTCCAAATATTCGCCATTAATCTTTAAACCTTTCTCTTTCCAACTTAGCCTTCTGAAAATCTCTTCTAAACAAGCTGTAAGTAATTTGGTTGAAATGGTATCGCCTTGTCGTACTCCTTTCTTGATCTTGATCTTTTCTGTATCTTTATGTAGTCGAATTATAGTGGTGCCTTTTGCATAAATCTTTTCTAAAACCCATACAATTTGTTCGTGTTTACCCTGTTTGGGTAACGAGTTTAATATTGTTATTTGTTTTACCAAGTCAAAAGCCTTCTCGTAATCTACAAAAGCTAAACAGAGAGGTATATTGTATTCTATCGTTTTCTCGATTAGTTGGGTCATCGCTTGCAAATGGTCTAGAGTCGAATATCAGCTCCTTAAATCTGCCTATTCTCTCGGTTGGTTTCCATCTCAAACTTAACTTAGTCTATTTGTATGAATCTTGGAAAATACTTTATATACATTTGATAGCAAGCTAATCGGCCTATAATTACTAAGGTCCTTCTGGTGTCCTTTTTATGAAGCAAAATAACTATAGCATTGCACCACGATTAAGAAACGCTTTCTTGACTTAAGCACTGGGTGTACAACTGAGATAACTTAATATGAACTTCTTTCCTTGCATCTTTCAACATATCTATCGATATACCATCTTTCCCATGTGCTTTTCCTAGTTTTATATTATTATAGCAAATTCTACTTCTTCCTTTGTTATCTCTGGTACACTACTAACGTCTAAAGATGACTTTACTGACTCAACTACGGTCTTCGAGGAGTAAAGCTCTTGGTAAAATTCTTCTACTCTTTTTATCATTCTGTCTCTGCATATAATGATTTCTCCATTTCTATCTTTCAAGCATATAATTTCCTGTCTCACTAAAGCATGTCTGTGCTCGGTCCTTTTAATACTTTGACCTTTTCGAACAGCTTCCTCTATTTCATCCATGTTTCTCTTTCCTTTCTCCGATCTCGGCCTTTTGTTGAAAAGCTTGTTTAGTTCTACTCTTTCTATTTCGTCTCTCTTGTTTTTAATCTGCATGGTCCTCCTTTTTTTTTAATTAGGTCATTTGTGGCTTTCGAGTATTGTTTTTTTCTAATACTTTTTGTACTTTCTACTTTCTCTGCCGATTCACTAATGATATTCACTAAATTCAAATACATATCTTTGATGGTGCCCTTGTTAGTTTTTAGAGCTTCGAATCTATTTTCAAATTCTAAATTAATTAGCTCTTAGAGATAGAAATCTATTTTTAATTTCTAACTGAAATTTTTTCTTATGTATGGTTGATTTTCTTTCTTAAAAATAGTTTATTTCTCTCAGCTCTGAAATTGAATTTAGTTGTGCAACCTACCATTCTTTGGTCACTATCTATGTTGACTTTACTTATGACCGTAACATTGCTAACACTTTTGCTCTCTTCTTCTAATAGGAAGTCTATTTCGTTCTTTATTGTTCCATTTGAACATCTCCAGGTCCATCTACGACCTATATGCTTTTGGAAGAAAGTGTTTGTTATCCTCATATTGAAGTTCTCTGTAAAATTGTCTAAAATCTCGCTTCTGTCATTTCCTTCACCTATTCCAAACTTCCCAATGCACGTCTCATCTCCCATCTTCTTCCCCGCTTTTCTCGATCAATTACTTGACTTAAATCATCATAGAAGGACCCAATTTCATCGTCTGAACTCTGTGAAGTTGGTGCATAAACCTTGACAATTTTTAGAGTGTACCTTTTACACATCCTAATCATAATCCAAGATACCCTGTCCGATAAACTACTGAACTTTACTACGTTACCAGCAATCTCTTGGTTTATCAAGAATCCTACTCCACTAGATCTTTCTTTGTTTTTACCTCTATAGTAGAACAGATGATGACCATCTTTTAATTGTATCAGATTTTCTTCCGCTCTTCGGACCTCGCTCAGTCCTATGATGTCCCATTTGATGATGTCTACTTCTTCCATTAAATTCTCCAGCCTGTGGTCTTCTGAGAAAGTTCTTACGTTGTAAGAATAAATCTTCATTTTCTTTATGTTGCTTGATGTCCAAGACTTGGATCTACTTATATAGTACTGACTCACGTTCAGTAGCACACTGCCCGTAAGCACACGAGGGATAATGCGGTTGGATCTTCAGGAGACGATGATACAACAGGAGCGCTCGGTTTTGTTTTGGTTGTACTATTCATGTTTTTTTTTTTTTTTTTTTGTACCTCCGTGCCAACTGGTTTCTTTGTGAGACATTTCTCAGGTGTCACCTTATTTATTATACTCGGTGAAGCCCTATATCTATAAGGTGCCCAATGGTCCACGCCGTCATTAAGACGGTACCCCATATATCTGTGAGGAAGTTCCCTGTTTGATATCAGGGACATGCCAGTTAGTAGTGGGCCCTGCGACTGTGTGTGTGTGTGTGTGTGTGTGTGTGTGTGTATGTGTGTGTGAGTGTGTGTGCGTGCGTGCGTGCGTGCGTGTGTGCGTGTGTGTGTACGTGCGTGCGTGTGCGTGCGTGTATGTGCGTGTGCGTGCGTGTGCGTGCGTGTGCGTCTAGACGAGGAAAGTAACCAGAAGCCACAACTTTGTTTCAGCGCATCCAAACTCAGTGTAGGTCACAAACAACATATATATATATATATATATATATATATATATATATATATATATATATATATATATATATATATATGAAGGAGTGATTGTGCCAACAGCACTGTATGGGGCAGAAACATGGAACATAAGAGAAGAAGAGAGGAGTTTGAATGTGTTTGAGATGAGGTGTCTGAGAAGTATGATAGGGGTTACTAGGCTAGATAGAGTGAGAAATGAGGAGGTGAGGAGGAGAACAGGGGTGGAAAAGGAGCTGGGAGATAGGGTTGATGAAAGAATATTAGGATGGTTTGGACACATGGAAAGAATGAGTGAAGAAAGACTAGTAAAAGAGGTGTGGAAGGCAGATGTGGAGGGAGTGAATATGAGGGGACGTCCTAGGATGAGGTGGATGGATGGGGTGAAGGGGGCTTTGGGGAAGAGGGGAATGTCTGTTGAGGAAGGACGGGAGAGGACAGAAGACAGGGGTGAATGGAGAATGGTTGTGTATGGATGACGTTGTGACTGCATGAGGTGGAATGGGCGAGTGGATGGGGGGTGAGGTAGTATGTGTGAGCAAAATTTGACGCAGCCCGAAGGGATTTCTCCCCGTCCTCTCATTTTATGCAATGGGGGGACGGAGAGGGGGGGTCGCCAATTTAATGAAGCGGCCTTGCTGTGGATGTGCTGTGTCTTGCGACACTGCTTCTGACCCAGGGCAGTGGACAAGGTACAGGGATGACCCTTCATTCAGGAGGTGCTAAGATAAGAGAGAGGGTGGAGGGGTGTGGAGTGTATTCAGGGATGGAATGGGTGGGAATGATTTTATGCCTTTTTCTTTTTGGCTAACCCCCTTGTAAGGGGAAAAAAGCCTTGGTATATGTATGTATGTATGTATGTATGTATGTATGTATGTATGTATGTATGTATGTATGTATGTATATATATATATATATGTATATATATATATATATATGTAAATATATATAATATATATATGTATATATATATATATATATATATATATATATATATACTCACACACACACACACACACACACACACACATATATATATATATATCAATATATATATATATATATATATGAAATATATATATATATATATATATTAAAATATATGTGTAAATATATATATATATATATATATATATATATATATATATATATATATATAGATATATATATAGAGAGAGAGAGAGAGAGAGAGAGAGAGAGAGAGAGAGAGAGAGAGAGAGAGAGAGAGAGAGAGAGAGAGAGAGAGAGAGAGAGAGAGAGAGAGAGAGAGAGAGAGAGGAGGGGTAGAACGGGTAAGGGGAAAGAGATTTTGAAGATAGGGAGAGGGATAAAGGGAGAGGGAATGGGGTATACGAAGGAAAAGTAGAAAGTAATTTTTATTATCTAGGTATGAAGGGATGGGGGGAACTTTATTACTGTTTTTAGTTTCCCCTAACCATATTGTTGGTAGCAGTTACAGTTGTTATCGTAGCGGTTGGGTTAATTTTTGCTTGGTGAGGGTCGTGGTAACAGTGGTAATAGTTGTTGGTAAATGGAGATGGTAGTATCTATAATAGTTGAGTGGTCGTCATGTTTGTGTTAGTTGGTGGTTTATGACGGGTGCTTGATGGTTGGTGATTGGTGGATCGTGTTTGATAGTAGTTGGTAATTGGTAGTTGATAGTTGGTAACTGATGTTTGGTTGGTAGATCATGGTTGGCAGATGATGTTCGGTGGTTAGTTGTGTGTGGTTGGTTGCTGGAGATTGATGGTTGGTGGTTGGTAGTTGGTGTTTGGTGGTGAGTAGTTGGTGGTTGGTGATAAGTAGTTAGGGGTTGGTAGTTTGTTTGTTGTTGGTTGGTGGTTAGTGGTTGGTGATTGGTTGATGGTTGTAGATGGTAGTTGGTGGTTGAATGTTGGTTCATGGGTGGTGGTCGGTGGATCATAATGGGTGGTTGGTAGGTTGCGTATGGTGGTTAGTGGTTGGAGAGTGGTTGTCAGTGGTTGGTGATTGATGGTTTGTGGTAGGTGGTTTGTGGTAGGTGGTTTGCGGTAGGTGGTTGTCGACTGGTAGTTGAATTTCTGATTGGTGGTTGGCGGTGATTTGTTGGTTGTAAGTGGTTGGTTGTAGGTGGTTGGTTGTAGGTGGTTGGTTGTAGGTGATTGGTTGTAGGTGGTTGGTTGTAGGTGGTTGGTGATTGGTTGTTGGTGAGGGTGATTTGTGGTTAGTGGTATGTGTATGATAGTTGGTGGTTAATATTTGATAGTTAGAATTTGGTAGTTATATTTAATTGGTTTGTGGCTCGTAATTGGTGGTTGGTGGTGATTGGTGTTTGGTGGTTAGTGGCATGTGGATGATGGTTGGTGGTTAATATTTGATAGTTGGAATTTGGTAGTTATATTTTGTTGGTTTGTGGTTCGTAATTGGTGGTTGGTGGTGATTGGTGTTTGTTGGTTGGATACTGGTGTTTGGCAACTGATGTTGGCTGTCAGTGGTTGGCGGTTGGTGGATTTTGCTAGTTTGTTTTCGGTTGTTTGTTGTTGATAGGTGATTGATTTGTAGGGTTTGGTGGTTTATGGTTGGTAGTTAGTAGTGAGTGGTTGTTGAGTGGTTATTTGTTGTTGGTGTATTAGTGGTTAGTGATTTATCTTTTGTCACTGGTAGTTGGTTGTTGATGGTTGATGACTGGTGGTTGGTGATTGGTCTTTCGTCATTGATGGTTGGTTATTGGTGGTCAATGATTTGTGTGTGCTAGGCTAAATAGTTGGAGGTTGGTGTTTGATAGTAGGTGGAAGGTGGTTGGTATTTGTTAATGGGTGTCAAAAGGTTGTAGTTGGTGGTTGATTTTTAGTAGATAATGGATGTTCGTTAGTGGTTCATAATTTTTTGTTCTTGGTTGGTGGTTAGTGTTGGTGATTGGAGGTTGCTGGATAGTGCTTGGTGAGAGGTGATTGATAGTTGTTTGTTCATTGTTGCATTTTGTTAGCTGATTGTTTGCGGTTGATATTGGGTGTTTGGCGATTGGTGGAGGGCGTTGGTGATTGATGATTGGTGGTTTATAATTGATGGGTGAAGGGTTGGTGTTTAGTGCGTTGTGATCGATGCTGATCGATAGTTGTTTGGGTTTCTGGTTGGTGGTCAGTAGCTGGTGGTGTATTGGTTGGTAATTTGTAGATGGCAGGTGGTTTCTGGTCGTTATTGAATAATAGTTGGTGCTTATTGATTGGTGGGTATTGATTTTGGTTAGTGGCTGGTGGCTGGTGGCCTCTGGCCGCTGGTTGCTGGTTGATGATTGGTTTTCGATGGTTAGTGGCTCTTTGATGATGGTTACTATTTCATTGGTTTTGGATGATGATTTTGGCTGGGGGTTTTGCTATGCAGTGGTTGGTGGTCAATGATTGTTGGTTAGTTGTTGGTGTTTGATTTTTGTTTAGTGCTACGTAAAATTCTGTCACGAATTTTCAAATTTATCTGAATACACTTTCGTGATTTAGACACACTCATTTTTTCTCACCACAGAGCAAGAGACAAAGATAGACTATATTCTTTCGACTGCGGCGGGGTGGCTGGAGGGAGATCCCATTAGCCGGATAACTCTGTCTAGTGACAGCCTTGATAAAATACATATAGGCATTTACAGCAAGGAGATGAAAATAAAGGTAAGCGGCACGGTGATTGTGGCAGTAGTGAAGGCTGGAGCGGTAAGAAGAGTGAGGAGGATAAAGGGCGTGAGGAAAAAGAGAGACAGGAGGAAAGGGTTATGGGACAGCTGGGAAAAGTAAGAGGCGAGTGGGGAGGCAAGAGTAAGCAGATGTGGACATAGGTGCATGATGGGAAATACAAGGGGGCGAGTAAGAGGAAAACTCAAGTGGTGGAATCAAAGTGGGGATACAAATTTAAAGTAACAGACAGAAGACAGAAGAATGGAGGAAGTCTGGATAAGGAGGATGCGAAAGCAAAATAATTGGAGAAAGAGTAAGAGGAAGGGGAAAAGGAGGAGGAAGAGAAAGAGGAAGAAGAAGTGGAAGACGAAAATGAAGACGAAAACGAAGATGAAGACGAAGACGAAGATGAGGGCGAAGAAAAATAAGAGGAAGTGAAAGAAAAAGAGGAATAGGTTGAGACAGAGAAAGAGTAAGAGGAGGAAGAGGAAGAGTAATAGGAAAAGGAAAAGGAAAAGGAAAAGGAAAAGGACGAGGAAGAGAAAAAGGAATAGGCGGAGAAAGAGGAGGAAAGGGAGAAGAAAAGGATGAGGAAGAGGTAGAGGAGGAGGAAGAGGGACAGGAAGAGAAAAGGTAAGAGGAAAAGGAGGGAAGAAGAACAGGAAGAGGAAGAGAGAGAAAAAGAGAAAGAATAAGGGAAAGAGAATGCTGAAGAGGAAGAGAAAGAATAGACAGAAGAAGATGTAGAGGATGAAGAGGGAGAGGAAGATGAAAAAGAAAATGAAGAGAAAGACGAAGAGGCAGAAGAAAAGAAAGGCGGAGAGTAAGATACAGAGGCAGAGGCAGAAGAAGAGGAGGAAGAGGAAGTGGAAGAAGAATAGAAAAAGGAAGAGGAAATGCAAAAATAAGAGAAAGAGCAAGAGGATGAGGAAAAGGAAAAGGATGAGAAAGAGGAAGAGAAAAAAGGAGAGGGAGAGACAGAGGAAGAGGAAGGGAAAAGGAAGAAGAAGGAAAAAAAGAAGAAGAAGAAGAAAAAGAGAAAAACGAAGAGGGAGAGGAGAGAAAAGATAAAGAGGAAGAAAAGAGGGGGAGAGAGATGGAAAAAGGAGAAAAGAAGGAAGAGGAATGAAAGAAGAGTAAGAAGAGGAGGAGGATGAAGGAGAAAATGAAAAAGAAGAGGGAAAGACAAAGGAGTAAAACGATGAACAAGAAAAGAAAGAAGTAAATGAAGAAGAAAAAGAGGATAGAGGAAGAGGAGGAGGAAGAAGGAGAGGAAGTGGAAAAGTAGAAAGAGAGGGAGTAGGAAGAGGAAGTAGGAAAATGAAGAGGAAGAGAAAAAGGAAGAAAAAGAGAACGATGAGAAAGACAAAGGGGTAGAGGAAGAGGACGAAGAATAAGAAAAAGAACAGGAAGAGGAAAAAAAAAAGAGAAACTTGAAGAAAAAGAGGAAAAAGAAGGGAAAGAGTAAGGGGGACAGAACAAGAAGAGGAAATGGACGAGGTAAAAAGGGGAAGATGAGTAGGAAGATGAAAATAAAGAGGTATACTGATAGGAAGAGGGATATAAAGAGGCAGTAGAAAAAGAGGTGGAATATGAAGAGGAAGGGGAAGAGGAAGAAGATGGAGAGGAAACTGTAGAGGGAAAAGGAGAGAATGAAGAAATAGAGGAGGAGGAAAAAGAAGAGAAAAAGAAAAGGAAGAGGAAGAGAAGGAGGAAGAGGAAGAGGAAGAGGAAGAGAAGAGGAGGAGGAAGAGGAAGAGGAAGAGGAAGAGGAAGAGGAATTGTGTCAAGGTGTTCCTCCACAGTAGGGGAAAACCATATTAGGTCATCTAGGTAGACGAAAAGGGATTTGCCTATTTTGTCTTTAAAAAGGCTATTCATGAGTTGTAGTGTGCTAGGGGCGTTTTTCAGCCTAAAGGGCATACGATTAAATTCGTTTTGACCCTTATCAGTGCTAAAAGCGGTTATCTGTTTAAATTCTTCAGTTAATTGTATCTGCCAGTAAGCATATTTGAGATCTATGGTCGAGAACACCTTGTTTCTTTGGCCCAGTGATTGGAGAACGTCTGCCGTAACGGACATTGGCATGCGGCCCGGAGTGGTGTTTGTGTTCACTTTACGGAAATCTATGGTCTAAAAAATCCGTCCTTCTTAGGAATTAGGAAAAGTATATCCATGTGGGTGGGGAAAGGTCTTGTAATGTTGGTGGTATTGCCAGATGTTAATTCAGAGGTTTGCGGAGACATCCTGTGTTTTGGCGAAGTCAGCAGATGCTGAGTTGGGCAAACTTGATTGCAGGCAGGATGCTGTGACACTCCGGTAGGGTCATGTGTGGGGTAAGGGTGGTTACTGAGCGTGCTCCCCAAGCCGCCTAGAAGCGTCGGGATAGGTGATGGTGGGATCTCAACTTCACCTAACCTGAACATAGCTGGGTTTGTATCCTCTTACCATTCTCCTGTTAAGCATTAAAGCTTGCCAGTCATTCTGCCTTATGTAGCCCCTCCATCTGATCCTGTCCTCATATAGATGCTGGTTTTCGATATCTTCAATATTCTTTCCCCTGGTTTCCACTGCTCTACTAATGTTGTCTCTACACCTCACTCCGGGTCTACCCACTGGCCTTGTTCCTTCAGGTCTCCACTCATAACATTTTCTTGGATATATGTTGATGTTCATTCTTTTCATATGACCAAACCATTGTAGCTGTCCTTTCTGAATGAATCTAAGGATATTTTGTGATTGACTAAGAATTCCAATCCTAAAATGCCATCACATTCAAGGGACCAGTTTTAGACTACATAGATACATAGAAAGTAGTGGGTGGGAATGAGCTATTAACAATACTTATGGGTAGCGTTATAGTTGAAGCGAAGTCTAGGTGCGTACTATCTATCATAGTCCATGTAAGGTATGGTCTGTCAGTAGGGTAGGTGTTATCTAATTGTGCACATATGGACTGTGAAAGTATATTTATCTTTGTGTCTGTATCTATTAGAAATATACATAGGACTTCTGTTTCACTTTTGGACGATGTTACGGGATTTTCCTGTCACAGGTTTGTATGTATTCCCCCGACTGTCTGTTTTGTGCGTGTGTGTTGCGTTTGTGTTGCGTGTGGGGAGGAAGTTGTTTGAATATTGGTTCCTGTGGAAGGCTGTGGAGTGTTCTTGTTGGGGAGGAGGGGTTGTGGTCGTGGCGTAGGTGACGGTGGATTTTGAGCACGGAGAATGTATTATGGACCAAACATTGTCTGTTTTGGTTGTTGTGGGTAGACCTGGAGGTAGATTCATGGTTCTGTTGGTGCCAGTCTCTATCTGAATGACTATAGGAGTTATATAGAGCACAGTAGGTATGACTTTGGTTGCATGATGACCTATGGGGTCTCGGTTGGTTATTACCCATGCTAGATGAGTGGTTGTAGGTATTGTCGGATGTATTGTATGTGGGGGAATCCTATTTGATTCTTGGATCCTGCAATCACCATCTGAGTGTGATGTTGTGTTGTGAATGGAACACATTGTATCTTGTCTTGGGGGTTGTCTGCAGTCCCGTGTGTTGTGGGGATTAAATTTGTGAAAATCACACCAGGTGGTGCCAGGGTGGTTATTAATAGGTGCTTTTGTGTTACGAGGGTTAGAGTGGGCCAATGTGTTAGTTATGGAAGAGATTGCATTTATTCTTGCTGGTTGGGCTTTGCTGAATCTATCAATCCCACATTTGTCTGTTATGTCAAGGATGTATTTGGATGGAGAGGTTCCATTTAGGCCAATGTTACCTCGCTGAGCCTCTCTCTCACACCTTATGGGCAGGGCCATGAAAAACATGGCGAGCTCTAAGAGATTTCCTGCGTCTTTTCCCTTGACATAGTTCATACCGTGGTTGTTCCGTGAGACCCATTGGGAGCGACTATTGAGTAAAGCTTTGTTTTTTAAACTTCTGCAACTTGTGCAAGGATGGAGTGGAAGGAGGAGGAGGGGAGGGGGCTACGCGTGAACCCTAGGAATTTGAATAGGAAACGAAAATCATTCAGAGGTCTATCACAAAATAGTTTCTTAAGTTCTGAACAATAATCTGTGTATGAAAGACCAAATTCTACTTTCAGTTCTAAGAGACGTGTAAGGTTCATAAAATCAGCATGAGGTTCAAAGCGATTGTTAAGGATTGTGATTTTCTGTTGGTCCTTGTTTGTATTATTGTGAGCGAAATGGAATTAGCGATATAGTCTGTGATGGTAATACCACTTGCTTTCGAAAAAGTGGGAATATCAGGATTTGTGGTTGAGAGGGTATAGTGGTTGTGCGTGTGTGCCGCTTGTGGGGAGGGAGTTGTTTGGTTGTATGTAGTGTAATGGGGTTGGGGGGTTGGTCTTGGAGAACGAGTGGGTGTCTGAGGAGTACTGGGTTGGCTAGTGGTCTGGGGTGTAATAGGGTTCACATGTTTTTGATTTGCAATTTGAGCGGTACTGGTAGTTTGCGGAATATCGGGTGGGGTGGGGGTGAAGGAAAAAGCCTACAAGAAAGAAATATAATAAAATCCTGCTTAATATCAGGCACGTTTGATAAAAATATAAACTTAAGCTATGGTCATTTTGAATGTGATAAATTGGTAACCCAAATGGTCACCGAGGTCTTTCCGCCAGATTGAGACTTAAGTGTTGGTCAGGTCGATAGGGGTAAGGTCACCCCCCCTCCTCACATTGTATTGTCTTCCCTTTCCCCCCTATGGTTGTTACCTGATACTTACATTTAAACCCAACTCTGTATCTCTGTCATTTAGTCTGAAGATGTAATATACGAAAGTACTTACTGTCTATAAGTTTCCTGTTTCCTGTGGTAATTTTGCATATATATATATATATATATGTATGTATGTATATATATATACACACACACACACACACACACACACACACACACACACACACACACACACACACACACACACACACACACACACACACACACACACACACATATATATATATATATATATATATATAAAAAAAAATATATATATATATAAATATATATATATACATACATACATATGTACATATATATATATATACTATACACACACACACACACACACACACACACACACACACACACACACACCTATATATATATATATATATATATATATATATATATATATATATATATTATGCGTAAGTAACCACTAGGAAAAGTAAACTAACGAAACAGAGCGCTTTCGTATAATTACATCTCAGTGCAGATACAAAGAAGGAATTCCTTCTTTGTACCTGCACTGAAGATGTAATTATACGAAAGCGCTCTGCTTCGTTATTTTACTTTTCCTGGTGGTTACTTACGCATTTGTGAACACACGCTCCTAGTGTTTTTGTTGTATATATATATACAATGAACGACGGGAGGCCGGCGTGAATCACGGTGACGTAGGGGGACAAAATGTACAAAAGAGATTGGATGACCGTGTTCGACCAGATGTCCGTGATGGGGAAAATGTTTATGTTAATTTTGATGGGAGAATTGTTAATGAGGCATTGAATGTCAATGAAAGACCAAATGATAATATAGAGCAAGGTATAAATAAAAAACAAAATGATATTGTAAAACATGATATTGAAACTCAAAATGTGTCAAAAAGCTTCTTAAGACCATGTACTTTAATGCTCGTGGTATAAGAAACAAATTTCAAGAAATACAGGCGTATGTCAAAAGCGAAAATTTCGATATGATAGGAATAACTGAGACATGGTTAAATGGTACATAGTTCGAAGCTGAATTTAATATTGCGGGATTTAAACACTTTCATCAGGATAGAAACCACAAGAAAGGTGGGGGTGTTCTGTTGTACGTTAAAAACAATGTCCATGCTTGTGTTTTAGAGAAAGTGAAACAGGATGCATATGATAGTTTGTGGGTTGAGTTAACCCCCCCCCAAAAAAAAAAAATGAATATAGGTGTAATATATAGGCCAAAGACATTATCATTAGCAGACGACAAACTGTTATTTCAAGAACTGTCTAGTCTGCAACCGGGATTTATTGATAATGGGTGATTTCAATTTTACTGACATTGATTGGATGACACTTGAACATGGCCATATAGGTAGTCGCTTGATTGATTTTCTTGGTGACAATTACTTAATTCAGCATATAAAAGAGCCCACAAGACATGAAAACTTACTCGATCTATTGATCACTAGCCACGAAAGCATGGTAGCTGATGTAGAAGTCGGTGAATCTGTTGCAAATAGCGATCACAACTTAGATTCAAACTCCTAAACAATTTTAGAATACTGTAGATACTTGTGTTTCTAAAATACCTGATTTCAGTAAAGCTCAGTTCATACGACTACGTCAGGAGCTTCAAGTTACAGATTGGGAGGCAAAATTAAACGAAAGACCTGTATATCATATGTGGGAAATATTTCAAAATACGCTCACCAAGATGATTCAAACTTACATTCCTTTTAAGGACAGACGTCCCCCAAATCAGGCTCGCCCAAAGTGGGTCGACAAAGAAACTGAAAAAGTATTGCTGAAAAGAGACAGGCTTATAAGAAATATAAGTGCTCGGGTGCATCTAATGACTATGAAAGTTATGTATCAATACAGAGAGATTTAAAAAAGACAATAAGAAAAAGAAAACGACAATACGAAATGAACATCGCTGATAAATCCAAAGAGAATCCCAAAGAATTCTGTAGTTACATTAGAGATAAAAAGGTTGTTAGGAATCACATTGGTCCACTATTATCTGCTGACGGTCAACTTGAATATTCAAATGAAGGAATGTGTAATATCTTAAACAATTATTTTAGCTCGGTATTCGTAAACGAAACACCTCAAAGTGAATTCCAAACTGAAACCTGTGAAAAGTCTAGGGTAAACTTACTCACTACGGTAAATATAACAAAAGAACAAATTAAAAGGTGTATAAATAAAATCAAAGTTAATAAAACACCAGGGCCTGACGGTTGGCATCCAAGAATCTTAAAGGAAATGAAAAATGAGATTGTTGTTCCATTAGAAATTATTTTCAAGAAATCCATCATATCCGGAGATGTCACAAGAGAATGGAAGCTAGCTAACGTTACTCTCATATTCAAAAAAGGTGACAAATAGAAGCCAAATAACTATAGGCCTATGAGTTTGACTTCAATCGTAAGAAAAATAATGGAAACTATCATCAAAGATGCTATCGAACATCATTTAGAAAGTAACCGTTTGATAAATGATAGCCAGCATGGTTTCAGACGGAAACGTTCTTGCGTGACTAAGTTACTCGAATTCTACAACACAGTTATCTCGAATTATGACAAAAGAAACAATATAGATTTAATATATCTAGACTTTGCAAAAGCTTTTGATACTGTCCCACACGAAAGACTACTTACTAAATTAGCTTTACATGGAATAAGTGCTAGCCTATTAGGTTGGACTAGTAATTGGTTGAATGGTCGAAAACAGAGAGTTGTTTTAAATGGAAAAACTTTTAGATAGAAAAATGTTACAAGTGGAGTTCCTCAGGGTTCCGTTCTTGTGCCACTTCTATTCATAGTATATATAAATGATATAGACCATGGACTAAAATATACTGTTTCCAAATTTGCTGATGATACAAAACTGTGCGGAGTGGCAAATGATCACTCAAACCAATTAGATATTCAAGAAAATTTAGATGAATTACAGCAATGGTCTGAAAAGTGGCTAATGAAATTTAACACAAATAAATGCAAGGTAATGCACATAGGTAAAAATAACAGTAAGTACGATTACAAGTTATTTGGAAATTCGTTAACAAAAGTGGATAGTGAAAAAGATCTCGGCGTAATTATCAGTAACGACCTCAAATCATCCAAGCAGTGTATTTCATCCTCTGAGAAAGCAAATAAGATTCTGGGACTGATTGCGCGATCTTTTGATTTCAAAAGTCCATCACTCATTAACAACCAATATAGATCATTAGTTCGTCCACATTTGGAATATGCTGTTTCCGTATGGTCACCGAATGTCATGCAAGACATTGACAGACTAGAAAAAGTACAACGGCAAGCCACAAAACTGATTCCAAATATAAAAAATAAATTATACGAAAATCTACTAAAACCTATGAACCTGTTTTCCCTAAAAAAGCGTAGACTCAGAAGTGACTTGATACAGGTCTTTAAGATTTTAAAGGGAATTGACAACATCAAAAGTGACAAAATTTTCACATTGAATGAGAATCAGACAAGAAACAATGGTCTCAAAATGTCCGGAAATAGATTCAATTTGGAAGTTGGTAGAAACAATTTTGCCAACCGTGTAGTTAATGAATAGAATAAACTTCCTGCACAGGTAGTGCAAAATAGTTCAGTTCGAAGCTTTAAGAATCATTTAGATAAACACCTAAGCAAGATGCTGTAATGATTATAATTTACTTTATATTATTTGTTTTTGTTTTGTTATCATTTGTCTGTCTGATTTTCATTTATTATTAGTTATATGTCAATTTATTGTTATTTACTATTTACCTGTTTTTTTTATTATTTAACTATACCTATGCATTTATTTATGTATTTTATTTATTTACATTATTATAGTTTTTATTTATTATTTTATTATTATTATTATGATTTTTTTCACATCCGACCTAGATATGGACCAAAAGGTCTCCTGTCGGCATGCTCCGCCTTTGTAATCCTTTGTAATATACATGAATATATATATATATATATATATATATACATACATACATACATATGTGAATATATATATATGTATATATATATATATATATATATATATATATATATATATATATATATATATTCATCGTAAATGGCCAACCTCTAGAAGAAGTGGACCAGTTTACATACCTAGGAAGCATCCTAACATCTACTCCCACATGCAAGAATGACGTGGAGAACAGGATCAGGGCAGCCCACTCCGCCTTTGGTCGACTCAACTACCGCGTGTTCAACAACCACGCACTGACGATGACCACTAGATTCTTGGTCTTCAAGGCAGTAGTTCTCTCCACGCTCTTATACGCCTGCGAAACCTGGACCCTATACAGAAGCGATATATAAAACCTGGAACGCTTCTAACAATATAAGCTTAGGCAAAATTTAAATATTACTTGGGAGAGCCGCACCACCAACCTGGAAGTACTGGACAGAACTTCAATGACCAGCGTTGAGGCCACCGCCTCCGCTGGGCAGGGCACGTCCACAGAATGGACACATCCAGGCTCCCCAAGAAAAAGCTCTATGGCGAGCTCGCCAACGGGACCAGACCACGGGGAGCACCTAAACTGCGATACAAGGACCAGCTGAAGCGCACCCTGGCAATGATCAACATCGACCCTTCCTCGTGGGAACAAACTGCCAGGGACCGGGAAGTATGGAGGAGTACAACACACCAAGGCACCGAGGACTTTGAGGAGAGGAGAAGGGAAAATGATGAGGCAAGAAGGAGAAGAAGAGAGCGACGAGAACAAATCCGTCCTGCCCCCCACACTCCCCTGCGAACACTGCCCGCGACTCTTCCACCACCGACTAGGCCTCGCAAGTCATACTAAGCACAACCATCAACGAAGATAGGAGACGAATGACTAGAACCCGATACTCGGACACGAGTGGGTGCCGACGACGACGACGATATATATATATATATATATATATATATATATATATATATATATATATATATATATATATATATATATATATATATATATATATATATGAGTTTGCTTGGGGGACCGGTGTGAGTTTTTTTTTTTTTTCGTGAAGACTAGGGCGAGGTGAAGATGGCTGCCAGGTGGTGGAATAACTAGCCAGGTGACCCTGTGCCGATGCAAATTCACTGACAAGGGTTGCTTGCGACTACATTGACCCGACACCACAAGTTCCTTCTCTGGGATGTGTGTGTGTGTCTGTGTGTGTGCCGGGGGGGTCGGGGTCGTATCCACAGTGGGTGTTGTTCTTTGTTAAATGGAAACACCCGTGGAATGATATTTGATGCCGTGAAGAGCAGTAGTTGTCTCAGTTTCACAAGGGTGAATAGAATCACCCACCGTCAATTTCACACGTCCGGGGTTCATTTTTTTTTTTTTTTCGTGGTAGCGGGGTTTATTTTGTCAGTTCGTGGGAGTTCTGCTGACATGATTGATTTTAATGAATTGTTTCACTCGGTCACACAAAGTCACGAGAAATTAGTTTTCTTTTTGTAATATGTCCACACAATGCATTTGAGCGAACTATGACTAACCAGTAAGTGATCTCGTTTTTTTTTTTTTTGTTTTTTATGAGGAAGAGTATATGAAGTCACTTGTTCCTTCAACACTTATGCACTCGAGTGGACTGCTAATGTTCTGTTTGCGTTGCCTACTAAGGGATCGGAGTATACGTAGTAACTTCTTGGTGAATCTCACTGAATGCTGGAATTCATCTTTTATTTCTCATTAATTTCGGAGTTGGGTGGCGGGTTATTGAAACACTTCGAGACGGTTTTCTCGTCTATATTAGTGTTCAATACACTCAGCAGATCTTCTTCGATCTGCTTTCACCTGCTGGCTGCCGAGCCTCTCGTTCGCTTCTGCTTCGTACTAGCAGAACTGCTGACAAAGCATTTTTTTGATGGGGGTTGGCAGCCTTGCAATTATTCTTAATTGAATCTAGTGGTATGGAAGTTAGTCACTCATATATGGTATCACATTTTCATTATAAGGATGTGTACTTCTTTCTTTTGATTTAATTATTATCCGTATTAATCTAACTACGGAGTATAACGTGTATGTTGGATAAGATGTTGTTTGGAATCAGATTATTCCACGGTTTGATCACGTGAAAGAAGAGCCTAGGGGCGTGTGTGTATGTTCGTATGTGTGTTGTAATGTAGTTTTCTATGGGCGATGTTGTAATATGTGAGGTTATAGGTAATGGTTAAAGAAGAGGTAGACTAAGAGGAAGAAGATAGGGATGGTAAGTGGAGGACGAGGAGGACGAAGAAGAGGACGCAGAATCATAAGTGAAAATGAGGTAGAGGAGATGGAATAAAAAAGTAAAGGAAAATGAAGTTACAGACACATTATAAAGGAAAGATGAGGGGGAGCAAAGAGAAAGAGGAAGGGAGAGAAGACTAGAGAGAAGGTAGAGAGGGAGAGGACAGGAATTCTAACACAAGGGATGAAACAAAGAAAAGGCAGGGAAGTATGGCTCAAGAGGGATAATATAAGGAAGGGTGGCAAAAAAGCTGATACAAACATATGCGAAGGGCTGGAAGGAAGAAAGATGAAGACTTTAAAAGTGATATATTGATTTAAAGAAATAAGAAGGATACAAGAGGAAGGTTTGAGGAATGAGACAAGAGAGAAGACAAGAGAAGGGATGCAATTAGGATGAGAAATTATATGATACAAACAAGACATGATGGAATACACAAAATAAAGGTTATGCCACGAGGGTGTCATAAAGAGACAAGGTACAAGAAGAACTCTTGAGGAATGCCACAAGGGATGAAATAAGAATGATAACAAAATGGGAGAGAGGAAGGGAATAACACAAGAAGACAAAATGGAAAACACAAACAAGAAAATTTTGCTATAAAACTATCGAGGGCACAAAAAGACAAAAGGGACGATATGAAAGGTATGATGCAGCTGTGACATACGAACAAGGACAGAAGAAAGAAGAGACAAAGAAATTAAGCATGACTGGAAACAAGAAAGACATATGGGAAGGCACAATAGAGAAAATACAAAATATGAAAAGTGTATTGAGTATAAAAAAGAAATACAAGAAAGAAGTCAAGAGAAAAGACACAAGATATGAGGCAAGAAAGAATAGGCAAAAGAGAATAGCCCAGAAAGAATAAAAAAAAAAAAAAACGAGACAGGAGGTAGGAGACAAGAAATAAGAGAAACAGTGAGAAACAAAAGAGAAAAGATATGTGGTGAAAGCTAAGTGGGAAGAGAAAATGGAGAATAGACAAAAGGAAAAATATGAGAAGCAAGAGAGAAGAAGCTTGTGGTAGTTAAGAGAAGGGACATATGATAAAAAAAAAGTGAGAAAGAGGAAAGAGAAAAGAAAAACAAAAGAAAAAGATAAAGGGTTGGAGAGAAGAGCCAATTGGTAAGAGCGAAGAGAAGAAAATAAAGGCATACGAGGAAAGACAAAAAAGAAGAGAGAGAGGATACAAGAAACAAGGCAGAAAAGGTAAAAGACAAAAGAGTTGAAAAGGAGACAAGTGAGAAGATACAATAGAAAAATAGGAAAGACAGCACCGAGTGCAGGTCCGGAGATACAGGAATAGACAAGAGAAAGTGGAAAGCCCAGACGGTGTCCGGGGAGCAGAAACAGCAATAAAGAATACACCAGATTATACGACCGGGTTACCCAGGCGTAAGGACCACCCTGAGTGTTGGCGGGGGAAGTGGAAGAGAGGCAACAGAAGAGCAGCAGAGCAATAGCAGTAGGAGTTGAGGAGGAGATTGAAGAAAAGAAAGTGAAAAGGGAGGAAAAGGAGCAGATTAGGGGGGATGAGGAGAAAAAAGAATAGGTGGAAAAGAAAAGGAAAAGAAATAACAGGAACTGGAGGAAGAGAACAAGGAGAAGGAAACGGAGGATGATGAAATGAGGAAGGGGTAGGAAAAGGAAGGAAAGAATTTAAAGGAGAATTGCGGTAAGTAAAAATAAGCAGGTGGAAGGGGAGGAGGATGAAGAGGATGAAGACGATAAAATATCAGACAGGGTCTTGAAAAGGAAGATAAGTATAAAAGAAGGGATGACGAGGAAAGAGAAGGTTGTAGAAAAGTGAAGGACAAGAGAAAGGGGATACGTGGTGAAGGAGGAAGATACAGTATGATCCCTCTTTGTGAGTCATGAGAGTGGATATGGTAGAAAGCAAGTATGATCTCTCTTTGTGAGTCATGAGAGTGGATATGGTAGAAAGCAAGTATGATCTCTCTTTGTGAGTCATGAGAGTGGATATGGTAGAAAGCAAGGCAACCTAAGTCAAGGCAAGTCAAAGGAAGGAGAAAGACGGAAAGGCAAGGGTAATCATGAGAAGTGAAAAGAAGAAAGATTCAGGGTCTCTTGTTGAAGCCAGGGCGCTGGAGAACGGCACTCCACTGCGTAGGGCCATTAGACCAACCCTGTCCAATGTTCTGATATCCAATGTGCTTGAGCTCCCTCTTCCTGGTGGGTTCAAAATTGTATCAAACACGGAGAGTCCTACTCTCGCTGTAGCTGGAATGCGACAGTGCTTCGCCAAGGCGTAATGCTGCCGTGATACCATAGCGACTGAGTGCTCTAGGTTAGGCCTTAAGATCTAGGTACTAATATAAAGATAACCTCTTGGTCTCCTTTACCAGGCATGGTTTCTATTAATTCAGTGTTTCATTCTCAAGGAATGACGACTTTCGGAGTCAGTATTGTTACGCACTATATGTTGTCCCACCCCAAAAAATTGAGTGAATACCTTGAAAGGGTGTCCATTAAAAGTTGAATATCCAAAAAATATAGATGTTATATTATCTACTTTTACCGTTTAGAAAAACCTATGAATATATGTAAGTACGTATGAGTATATATGTATATCTGGTAAAATCCAGGAAATAGTGCGTTAGTGCGAGAAATAAAGCAAAGCATTAGGTTTCATTGCTAGGACGGTTACGAATACAAGTGTAGAGGTGATTATCAAACTCTATCTAGCGTTAATTAGACCCATCCTTGACTATGCGGTACAGTTTTGGTCTCCGTCTTATACAATGGACATCATTTCACTAGAATCAATACAATGGAGAATGATCAAAATGATACATGGGCTCAGAAATTTACCTTACGAAGAGAGACTTAGGCACCTTAACTTACACTCTCTGGAAAGACGCAGAATACGAGATGATCTAATAGAGGTGTTTAAGTAGATCAAAGGATAACGCAAACAAAGGAATCAGA
>NC_134818.1:41509404-41516904 GCF_046742065.1 Oratosquilla oratoria
TAGATAGAGTGAGAAATGAGGAGGTGAGTAGAAGAACGGGGATGGAAAGGGAGTTGGGAGATAGGGTTGATGAAAGAGTATTAGGATGGTTTGGACACATGGAAAGAATGAGTGAAGAAAGACTAGTAAAAGAGGTATGGAAGGCAGATGTGGAGGGAGTGAACATGAGGGGACGTCCTAGGATGAGGTGGATGGATGGGGTGAAGGGAGCTTTGGGGAAGAGGGGAATGTCTGTTGAGGAAGGTCGGGAGAAGACAGAAGACAGGGATGAATGGAGAATGTTTGTATATGGGTGATGTTATGATGCATGAGATGGAATGGGCGGGGGGATGGGGGGTGAGGTAGTATGTGTGAGCAAAATTTGACGCAGCCCGAAGGGATTTCTCCCCGTCTTCTCCTTTTATGCATGGTGGGACGTAGAGGGTGGGTCGCCGATTTAACGAAGCGGCCTTGCTGTGGATATGGTGTGTCTTGCGACACTGCTTCTGACCCAGGGCAGTGGACAGGTGCAGGGATGACCCGTCATACAGGAGATGCTAAGATAAGAGGGAGGGTGGAGGGGTGTGAAGTGTATTCAGGGGTGGAATGGGTGGGAATGCTTTTATGCCTTTTCCTTTTACCTTCCTTATAAGGGGGAAAAAGTCTTGGTATATGTATATGTATATATATATATATATATGTATATATATATATATATATATGTATATATATATATATATATATATATATATATATATATAGAACTACTATTACACAGGACGTGGACACCCAGATTCCTGGGTCCACTAGCGAAGGCCAGTCCAGTGCAGGGTTGCCACTCCTAGTGTTTCACCACTAGATTTATCATTTTTTGCCTCAATCTAGTAGTCTAGTGGTTTTTCGTCATAGATATCAGGAATCTAGTATATTTTGAAAATCCTAATAAAAACGTTTAATTTTGCATTACGGAGCCAAATTCTTGGAGCCAGATTTGGAGCCAGATGCTAGATTGAAAAAGCTTGAGCCAAACACAGAAAAATAGTGCCATATCTGGCAGCAAAGGTGCTAAATTGGCAACCCTGCCTACTAATCACGCAACCATCCTACAAAGTACAAAATATAGCAGGCTGTCGCGCTCGCGTCGAAGTTTGTGTCTGTTTTCGCAAAATGTTATTTTTCTGCTTCATTTCTGTCTAATACTTCTCGAATTATTCCATGAAACCATGACTTGTCATTGAGAGGTTTTGAAAATTAGCAATGACACATTCACGCGTACAGTTACTATGAATTCAATGTATATCATCATACGAACTTCATAGAAATTGTCAGTCAAATTGACGCACTTGTTTTTTGCTTATAGTATGTTTGCACGATTGATTGGTTACATTAGTATATAGTTGGTTGCAGGACGGTTGAGGTTTGTATTATCCGAATTATTAGTTTGTGCAAAATTTTAAGTGTACAATCGTAAAGAGCAATGCAACAACAGTATTGCCTGCATACAACAAGTGACGAGTTTAGTTCATAGTTGTCTACCTGACTAACTAGTGATTGGTTGTGAAAGTTTGGATTATTGCACCATTACAGGCAGTAATGTGTATGTTGTGTAATATAATTCGAATCTAGTAGTTTTTTGTTCAATGTAGTAGTTTTTGGCAAGCTGCCTAGTTTTTTTTTTTTCCAGAGTGGCAACACTGGTCCAGTGTGCTACTAGCAATGGAGGTGTAAAGGTTGTGTTACTCCGTCTTTCCCGCGTGGCTGCATTTAGAAGTGGATTGTATTTGTTTACATAGGTTCTTGCTGATTTTGTGTATTCAAAATGCCGAATAAGTGTGGTGTTGTGAACTGCAACGGTAATTATAACAAGGATAACAGGTGCCGAGTGTCTCGACTGCCAAAAGACCGTTATGAAAGACAAGTGGATTGATGTGCTGCCACCACGTAAGAACTTTGTTGTTGATTCTGAAAGATTTTTCATTTGTGAGAAACACTGGAGCTCCTAACACTCCTTCTATCAAATATCCTGGTGGTGCTACGCAACCTGCGATCCCCCCCAGTGTCTTCAATGTGCCTGCTTCATGTCTGCCATCTTCAAAACCTGTACCTCGCCCGGCGAAGGCCGAAGACAAGCAACTGAGGCATTTTCTTCAGAAAGATACGATTACTTCATTTGATGCTTTTAGACCTGAACGTGACCTACAGAAGCAGTACAAGAACTTAATTATTTCAAGATCGGAAGAAAGGTTAGTGTGTCTGTTCATGACAGAAAATTTCAGTGAGTTCAGACTGTTTGTGATTGTCGAAAACACGCCCACTGATCTGCCCTGCATTCAAGAAGGGTATTAGTGTACCACTGGGTAAGACACTTCATCCCGACAATGGTTTGAGGTCGTATGGTCAGTTCGCCGAAGCTGTGCGCTTAGCAATTAACTATGGCATCCCGTTTGACAAAAAGATTGAGATTGTTGTCATTCTTCTTCAAACCCACACGTCAGCCTGTGTGAACACCGAGAATGAGAAGAAGCTGGTATTTTTAACACGTCAGTTGGAACTTTGATCACAGAAACAGTTTTCCATAAATGATTATTGTTTTGCTCTTGAATCATGCCCCAAGTGTAGTTATGAACAGCTCAGAGACTTTTTGATGCTGCCAAGCAAACGCAAGCTGCAGTACATCACTTCATCTATTGACAAGGATCAGGTGACGAGGGAAACATTTGCCAAAGTGAAGACACTGCAGCAGAAGAATGTATTTCTCTTGATAGATGCAGTGCAGATTCGGCCAAATGTTGCATTTTCTGTTGGGGTTCTGAGTGGCATGGCAGTGAACAAGCAGACTACAAGGCCTCTTCTATGCTATGTATAATGATGAAGTCGCTGCACAGAGGGCCTAGTATTATGATTTCTGTGACATTCGTCCACAAGCTTACAGCAGCATACCAGCTTGAGCGTGTAAAGGAGGCGGTAGCTGATGTTGAGAGGGCAGGTGGGCGTGTCATAGGGTCTATCACAGACAACCACAAGATAAACCAGCAGTACTGTAAGTTGTTTGATTTTCCGGGTGATTGCCGTGCCACAGTCAAGCATCCTCTTGACAAAGAGCGTGTCTGGTTTCTCCCTTTTGACATTGTGCATCTTCTGAAGTGCATCCGCAACAACTGGATCAGTGAGAAGTGCCAGAAGATCAGTCTTGACAATAAAACAACAGCATCATTTGCTGACGTCAAGGAACTGTACGAGTCAGAGAAAGGCAGTATTTTGAAGACTACTCCCCTCACTAAATTTGCTGTCAACCCCTCACAATTTCAACTACAAAATGTGCAGCATGTCTTGAAGGTCCTCGATGAAAATGTTGTGGCTTCATTGAAGCTCGGAGGATGTCATGACACTGCAAAGTTCATCCAAATCATCCTCAACTGGTGGAATTTAATGAATGTATCTGGGAAGGGGCAAGGTCAGCGCATGAACGATCCATCTCGAGCTGTTCAGGATCCCCAGTCAACCAGCCTACAGACTTTCCTGAAAATTTTCCAATAGGCTTCTTCAGGACATGGAGCAAATCGAATCAAGTGTTTCACCCATGACACCAAGAATGCACTAGTGCAGACTATGCAGGGACTGATTGCCGTTTACCGCTGCTTATTCAGAAACGCTGACTTCCATTATGTCCTGCTGCGTGAGATCCAGAGTGACCGGCTTGAAGGGGAGTTCTCAGTCTACGGTCAATCAACTGGGGATGTGTTCTCAGCATGCAAGCAGCGCCTCACGAGATATGCTGCCGTAAACCTCCAGTGCATCGATGTCCACCCCGTGTCGAAGGAACATACCTACTTGGGGACTGCAATTGACCTGGAGGATGCAGCCTCTATTGACAGGTGCATCACAGATGTGACACTGACTGTGGATGAAGAGTGTAGTGCGGCCTATGTGGCGGGGTGGCTTGAGACGAAGTGCGTGGATGATGTGGTCTTCAGCAACGAGGAACCTCTTGTGACAAATCCACATGTGTGCACTTTTGACCTTGTAAGATGTGGACTGCGTTTCATCAAGGAAGGCCGTCACCGTTCCTGCTGCCAGAAAAAACTGGTGGAGATCTTGTCGACACTGACCAGCTTCAGTGGCATTGACATTGACTGTCCCAAGATGTTCTGTCGCCTGGCAAATGTTCTTCTGAATGGACTCCACAACCTAGAGGAAGACCAGCAGAAGAATGCAGTTCCTCTCCAGATCTCTGTAAGCAAGGCCCGGCTCGCTTATTAATCACTGAAGTCTGGTAAGCTTTTGCTTTTATGTCTGTTTATTTGTTCCTTTAAAGTGTCCAGTGTCCACTAACCTCATACAATAATACATGTTAAGTCCGGCTAAAATTGATATTTCAAAGCATAACAGTGCCTTAAAAATAGTTTCTTATTTCACTATAAAAGTTTATATTAACTTATACTGCATTGAATAAGTCAATAGTTGATATATTTGTCCTCTATACGATGTTAGGTTTCTAGTGTTTATATATTTGTCCAATATAAAATGTTAGCTTGCAAAAGTAATGGCCTCCGCTAGCGGAGCCAGGAATCTGGGTGTGCACGTCCTGTGTAATAGTAGCGCTAATGGATTATGTAGTGGTAAATAGGATTATGATAGGAAGAGTTAAGGATGTACATGTGCTAAGGGGAGAGGGTGGGGGAATATCAGATCATTTTTTGGTGGAAGGTAAGCTGAGAGTGGAGGATAGATGGAGAAAGAGGAAAGGGACAAAAGGTAGGGAGGTTCTTAGAGTGAACTCCTTGAATGAAAAGGAAAAGGACAAGAAGTACGAAAAGAAGCCGAAGGAGGAGTGGGAGGGAGTAAAGGATGGAGCAGAGATGGGTGTGGAGGAGGAATGGGGATGGTTCAAGGAGGGAGTCTTAAAGTGTGCAAGGATGGTGTGTGGAACAAGAAGGACAGGGGGAAATAGAAGAAAGGGTAGTGAATGGTGGGATGAGGAAACAAAGAAGGTTGTAGAAGAGAAGAAGGGAGCATTCACAGACTGGTTACAAAAGAGGACGGGGTAGTCATATGAGACGTACAAAGAAAAGAAAAGAGAAGTAAAGCAAAAGGTAAAGGAGGCAAAGAGGAGAGCAGATGTGAAATGGGGTAAGAGTATGACAGAAAATTTTGAAAGTAATAAAAAGATGTTTTGGAAAGAAATTAAGAGAGGAAGAGGAGGCGAATCAAGTAGGGAAGAAAAGGTAAAAGGTGCAGATGGAGAGATGATAATGGAAGAGAAGGCAGTAAGGGGAAGATGGGCAGAATATTTTAGGGAGTTGCTAAATGTGAAGGAGGATAGGGAAGGAAAGATAGCTGCAGTGGGAAATGCGAAGAAAATGAGAGTGATGAGTGAGGAGAATGGAGGAGAAATAAGGAAGGATGAGGTGAAGGCAGTTGTTAAGATGATGAAAGCAGGTAAGGCACCTGGTCTGGATGAATGCCATGCAGAATGTCTGAAAAAGGGAGGTTCAGTGATGGTGGACTGGTTGGTGAGGTTATTTAATGTTTGCTGGAGAGAGAGTAGAGTACCGGAGGACTGGAGAAGTGCCTGTATAGTTTCTCTTTACAAGGGAAAAGGGGACAAGTGTGAATGTAGTAGTTTCAGAGGGATTAGCCTGTTAAATGTAGTAGAGAAGGCTTATGGGAGGATCTTAATTGAGAGGATTAGGAGAGGAACAGAAGGAGTAATTGGTGAGGATCAGTGTGGATTTAGGGCAGGTAGAGGTTGTGTAGATCAGATCTTTGTGGTAAGACAGATATGTGAAAAAGCTATAGGAAAGGGGAAGGATGTTTTTTGGGCTTTTATGGATCTGGAAAAGGCTTATGATAGGGTAGACAGAAAGGCACTGTGGGAGGTTATGCAGATTTATGGGATAGGAGGAAAGCTTTTGGGAGCTGTCAAGAGTTTTTATGTGAGTAGTAGAGCTTGTGTCAGGACTAGAAATGGAGAGAGTGAGTGGTTTGAGGTAAAGGTGGGACTTCGTCAAGGATGCGTTATGTCGCCCTGGCTGTTCAACTTATACATGGATGGGGTGGTGCGAGAGGTGAATGCTAGGGTAGTGGGTCAGGGATTGGAGATGGTTAAAGAAAATGGAGAAAAGTGGGAGGTGAGCCAGCTGTTGTTTGCGGACGACACTGCACTTGTGGCAGGGTCGGAGGAGGGATTGTGGAAGTTGGTGGCAGAATTTGGGAGAGTATGTGATAGAAGAAAGCTGAAGATAAATGTGGGTAAAAGTAAGGTGATGAGATGTACAAGGGGTGAAAGTGGCAGTAGACTGGAAGTGAACATTAAGGGAGAGCGACTGGAGGAAGTGGATAGTTTTAGATACTTGGGTGCAAGTGTAGCAGGAAAAGGTGGAGTGAAGGTGGAGGTAGAATGTAGATTGAGAGAAGCGAGTAAATGCCTTGGTGGATTAAAGAGTGTAATGAGGAATAGACGTTTAGGAATGGATGCGAAGAGGAGACTGTATGAAGGAGTGATTGTGCCAACAGCACTGTATGGGGCAGAAACGTGGAACATAAGAGAAGAAGAGAGAAGGAGTTTGAATGTGTTTGAGATGAGGTGACTGAGAAGTATGGTGGGGGTTACTAGGCTGGATAGAGTGAGAAATAAGGAGGTGAGGAGGAGAACAGGGGTGAAAAAGGAGATGGGAGATAGGGTTGATGAAAGAATATTAGGATGGTTTGGACACATGGAAAGAATGAGTGAAGAAAGACTAGTAAAAGAGGTATGGAAGGCAGATGTGGAGGGAGTGAACATGAGGGGACGTCCTAGGATGAGGTGGATGGATGGGGTGAAGGGGGCTTTGGGGAAGAGGGGAATGTCTGTTGAGGAAGGAAGGGAGAGGACGGAAGACAGAGGTGAGTGGAGAATGGTTGTATATGGATGATGTTGTGATTGCATGAGGAGGAATGGGCGGGGGTGTGGGGGGTGGGGTAGTATGTGTGAGTAAATTTTGACGGAGCCTCTCCTTATATGCAAGGCTGGACGGAGAGGGTGGGTCGCCGATTAAATGAAGCGGCCTTGCTGTGGATGTGCTGTGTCTTGCGACACTGCTTCTGACCCACGGCGGTGGGCAAGGTGCAGGGATGACCCGTCATCCAGGAGGTGCTCAGATGAGAGGGAGGGTGGGAGAGGTGTGGAGTGTATTTAGGGATGAAATGGGTGGGAGTGATTTTATGCCTTTCCCTTTTTGGCTACCTCCCTTGAAAGGGGGAAAAAGCCTTGGCATATGTATGTATATATATATATATATATATATATATATATATATATATATATATATACATATATATTAGTGTATCCAGGAAGAATATTTTCTTGTTGACAGACGAGATTAAATAATATTGCTGTTTCTGCATTGTTTATCTTTTTGTTAAGAACTTCAATTTCTCTTGCTAATTTACGATGTTAGACTGATAGTTTGCTGAGTAGCTGTCCGTATGAGGTTGCAACGTTTCGGTCTTCTCTGGAGACCATCTTCAGGCTAATTGTTT
>NC_134818.1:41521904-41529404 GCF_046742065.1 Oratosquilla oratoria
GGGGACGCCTTAGGCAAAACAACTGTTTTAAAACATCCGATTGAATTAAAACCAGGAACACAGCCTATTTACATCCCCGCCTACAGAGTTCCTCACTCTAAATCAGCAATAGCAGATAAATTTATCACTGAAATGTTACCGCAGGATATTATTTAACATAATTAAAGTGAGTGGAACTTTCCTCTAATTTTTTGTGCCAAAATCAAATGGTACTATGCGTCCAGTTATTGATTATAGGGAATTGAATAAGCATACCATTCGTGACAGGTTACCATTACCAGTCATTGGGGACATTTTAAGAAGTTTAGGAACTGAGAATAGATATTTTAGCACTATAGATATCAAATCTGCTTTTTGGCAAATATAATTGCATGAAGACTCACGAGGTGTTCACAGCATATTCTACTCCAACGGGACATTATGCGTTCAAAAGAATACCATTTGGGTTATGTAATAGTCCATTAACTTACATGAGATTAATGAATACAATTCTAGATGGGTTGTTAGGAAACACTGTCAGTGTATTTCTAGATGACATTTTAATATTTTCCCAGACACTTTAAGAAATTAGATTTGATATTATCAAGACTAGTTGAAGCAGGATTGAAAGTGAAACTTGAAAAATGTAAGTTCTTGCAGGACAGTGTTATTTATTTGGGTCATACGATTGACAGACATGGACTTAGTACAGTAAATTCAAAGGTTGAAGCAGTCAAGAATTTTCCAGTTCCAATCAATGTAGACAAGGTTGGGAGGTTTTTGGGATTGACAGGATATTATAGAAAATCTATTCAACGATATGCTGACATTGCTAATCCATTAAGTTCTTTGTTGAGGAAGGACTCAAAGTTTATGTGGGGACCTGCACAATAGGAAGCTTTTGACAAGTTGAAAGATAAACTCACGAGTTCTCCAATTTTAATATTTCCAGACTATGATAAAGAATTCATTCTTTGCACTGATGCATCTGACATAGGATTAGGAGGAGTACTTATGCAAGAGAGAAATGGAACTTTGAAACTTTGAAAGATTACACTTCAAGACTTTGCAATAATGCAAAAAGAAACTACTCTATGAAAGAGAAACATTAGCAGTGATATATTCATTAGAAAGTTTTAGAGATATGATACTGGGATATCCAATCAGAGTATGGACTGATCATACAGCTATTCAGAACTTATTTAAGCATAAGAATCTTAGGGGTAGAATCGCTTGATGGTTTGCGGTACTTCAGTGCTATGAAGTTAAATTTGAATATATTCCGGGTAGAAAGAATGTTGCGGCGGATGCACTTTCTAGAAACATTAGCCAACCAATGACAGGTTTGATTAATTTTGTTTGTAGTATAGAACAGTTAGTAACTTTAGATGAGGAAATGCTAATAAGAGAACAGAGGGATGATAAGATTGTGACTCATTAGTCAAGTACTTGATGAACCCAAGAGGAAATCTTCCAAAACTACCAAAGGGGTATAAGATAGAGGAATTTAATTTGACTAATGGACTTTTGTATAGAAAAACAGTTGTAAGCGGGAAAGATATTTCTAGAGGTCCAGTAAATCAGTTGGTAATACCACAAACTCTTATAAAAGAGATATTGAAGTTACTTCATGATAGTAATTGTAGTTCACATCCAGGAAAGGGTAAAACTTATAGACAAGCACAACTTAAATACTTTTGGCCAGGTATGAAGAAAGATATAGATAATTATATAGAAAATTGTTTGAAATGTGTTAAGGTGAAAGGAAATACACCAAAACTCGTAGTATTAGGAACAAATTTCAAGAAATAAAGGCATATGTCAAAAGCGAAAATCTCGATATGATAGGAATAACCGAGATATGGTTTAATTGTACAGAGTTCGATGCTGAATTTAGTATTGCGGGATTTAAACACTTTCATCAGGATAGAAACCACAAGAAAGGTGGGGGTGTTCTGTTGTACGTTAAAAACAATGTTCATGCTTGTGTTTTAGAGAAAGTGAAACAGGATGCATAAGATAGTTTGTGGGTTGAGTCAACCTAAACAAATGGACAAAAAAGGAATGTAGGTGTAATATATAGACCAAAGACAATATCATTAGCAGACGACAAACTGTTATTTCAAGAACTGTCTAGTTTCTGCAACCGGGACTTATTGATAATGGGTGATTTCAATTAACTGATATTGATTGGATGACCCTTGAACATGGCCATATAGGTAGTCGCTTGATTGATTTTCTTGGTGACAATTACTTAATTCAGCATGTAAAAGAGCTCACAAGATATGGAAACTTACTCGATCTATTGATCACTAGCCGCGAAAGCATGGTAACTGATGTAGAAGTTGGTGAAACTGTTGCAAATAGCGATCATAACTTAGATTCAAACTCATAATTTTTTTTTAGAATAGATACTTGTGTTTCTAAAATACCCGATTTCAGTAAAGCTCAATTCATAGGACTACGTCAGGAGCTTCAGCTTACAGATTGGGAGTCAAAATTAAGAGAAAGACCTATAGATCAGATGTGGGAAATATTTCAAAATACGCTCACTAAGATGATTCATACTTACATTCGTTTTAAGGACAGACGTCCCCCAAATCAGGCCGATAAGCGTAGGTTTAGTATTGTGCGTAAGTGATGCGTACGTGCGCATATCCAATGTCATGGTGTTTCCTACTGCTTCCTGCATTATTGTATGATAAGATTGAATTATTTATAAGCCATACAAAGTGTTTCCATAGTGTTTCCACTGTCATAATCATAATACAGTGCCAATAGCTTATAATACTAAATGAACTCGCATACCCGACGCCAAAAACATATCCCCCACGTCCCGTCCTCCCTCTCCTCCCCTCCACCGCGATTGTCGGCGACCGCCACATTTACAAATTCGAAGGAGGAGTGGGAGGGAGTAAAGCATAGAGTGGAGATGGGTGTGGAGGAGGAATGGGGATGGTTCAAGGAGGGAGTTATAAAGTGTACAAGGATGGAGTATGGAACAAGAAGGACAGGGGGAAATAGAAGAAAGGGTAGTGAATGGTGGGATGAGGAAACAAAGAAGGTTGTAGAAGAGAAGAAGCGAGCATTCACAGATTGGTTACAAAATAGGACGAGGGAGTCATATGAGAGGTACAAAGAAAAGAAAAGAGAAGTAAAGCAAAAGGTAAAGGTTGCAAAGAGGAGAGCAGATGTGAAATAGGGTAAGAGTATGACAGAAAATTTTGAAAGTAATAAAAAGATGTTTTGGAAAGAAATTAAGAGAGGAAGAGGAGGCGAATCAAGTAGGAAAGGAAAGGTAAAAGGTGCAGATGGAGAGATGATAATGGAAGAGAAGGCAGTAAGGGGAAGATGGGCAGAATATTTTAGGGAGTTGTTAAATGTGAAGGAGGATAGGGAAGGAAAGATAGCTGCAGTGGGAAATGCGAAGAAAATGAGAGTGATGAGTGAGGAGAATGGAGGAGAAATAAGGAAGGATGAGGTGAAGGCAGCTGTTAAGATGATGAAAGCAGGTAAGGCACCTGGACTGGATGGATGCCATGCAGAATGTCTGAAAAAGGGAGGTCAAGTGATGGTGGACTGGTTGGTGAGGTTATTTAATGTTTGCTGGAGAGAGGGTAGAGTACCGGAGGACTGGAGTAGTGCCTGTATAGTTCCTCTTTACAAGGGAAAAGGGGACAAGTGTGAATGTAGTAATTTCAGGGGGTTTAGCTTCTTAAGTGTAGTTGGGAAGGCTTATGGGAGAATCTTGATTGAGAGGGTTAGGAGAGGAACAGAAGGAGTAATTGGTGAGGAACAGTGTGAATTTAGGACAGGTAAAGGTTGTGTAGATCAGATCTTTGTGGTAAGACAGATATGTGAGAAAGCTATAGGAAAGGGGAAGGATGTTTTTTGGGCTTTTATGAATCTGGAAAAGGCTTATGATAGGGTAGACAGAAAGGCACTGTGGGAGGTTATGCAGATTTATGGGATAGGAGGAAAGCTTTTGGGAGCTGTCAAGAGTTTTTATGAGAGTAGTAGAGCTTGTGTCAGGATTAGAAATGGAGAGAGTGAGTGGTTTGAGGTAAAGGTGGGACTTCGTCAAGGATGCGTTATGTCGCCCTTGCGAGAAGTGAATGCAAAGGTAGTGGGTCAGAGATGGAGATGGTTAAAGAAAATGGAGAAAAGTGGGAGGTGAGCCAGCTGTTGTTTGCGGACGACACTGCGCTTGTGGCAGGATCGGAGGAGGGATTGAGGAAGTTGGTGGCAGAGTTTGGGAGAGTATGTGATAGAAGAAAGCTGAAGATAAATGTGGGTAAAAGTAAGGTGATGAGATGTACAAGGGGTGAAAGTGGCAGTAGACTGGAAGTGAACATTAAGGGAGAGCGACTGGAGGAAGTGGATAGTTTTAGATACTTGGGTGCAAATGTAGCAGGAAAAGGTGGAGTGAAGGTGGAGGTAGAATGTACATTGAGAGAAATGAGTAAATGCCTTGGTGGATTAAAGAGTGTAATGAGGAATAGACGTTTAGGAATGGATGCGAAGAGGAGACTGTATGAAGGAGTGATTGTGCCAACAGCACTGTATGGGGCAGAAACTTGGAACACAAGAGAAGAATAGAGAAGGAGTTTGAATGTGTTTGAGATGAGGTGTCTGAGAAGTATGATGGGGGTTACTAGGCTAGATAGAGTGAGAAATGAGGAGGTGAGGAGGAGAACAGGGGTGAAAAAGGAGCTGGGAGATAGGGTTGATGAAAGAATATTAGGATGGTTTGGACACATGGAAAGAATGAGTGAAGAAAGACTAGTAAAAGAGGTATGGAAGGCAGATGTGGAGGGAGTGAACATGAGGGGACGTCCTAGGATGAGGTGGATGGATGGGCTGAAGGGGCTTTGGGGAAGAGGGGAATGTCTGTTGAGGAAGGAAGGGAGAGGACGGAAGACAGAGGTGAGTGGAGAATGGTTGTATATGGATGATGTTGTGATTGCATGAGGAGGAATGGGCGGGGGGATGGGGGGTGAGTAAATTTTGACGCAGCCCGAAGGGATTTCTCCCCGTCCTCTCCTTATATGCAAGGGGGACGGAGAAGGGGGGTCGCCTATTAAATGAAGCGGCCTTGCTGTGGATGTGCTGTGTCTTGCGACACTGCTTCTGACCCAGGGCAGTGGACAAGGTGCAGGATGACCCGTCATTCAGAAGGTGCTAAGATAAGAGGGAGGGTGGAGGGGTGTGGAGTGTATTCAGGGATGGAATGGGTGGGAATGATTTTATGACTTTTTCTTTTTGGCTACCCCCCTTGTAAGGGGGTAAAAGTCTTGGTATATGTATGTATGTATTATTATTATTATCATTATTATTATTATTATTATTATTATCATTATTATTATTATTATTATTATTATTATTATTATTATTATTATTATTATTATTATTATTATTATTATTATTATTATTATTATTATTATTATTATTATTATTATTATTATTATTATTATTATTATTATTATTATTATTATCATTATTATTATTATTATTATTATTATTATTATTATTATTATTATTATTATTATTATTATTATTATTATTATTTTTATTATTATTATTATTATTATTATTATTATTATCATTATTATTATTATTATTATTTATCATTGTAATGACATTTTCTTTCTTTTTCATTAGCTTATATGGTGTTGTATTATATTTACAATGGCATATTTCATAGCTCTCGATATCACTTTATATAAAAAGGTGAGTGAAATAAAAGAGAGTGTAGACCTCCTCCTCACTCTGACTGCTATACCTAAGCCTCCTTTTAGTTGGGGGAGCCATTATAAGCAATAGTAAGGTCAGCGGATATGGTTAGACGGCACTTTTAACACTTTTTTGGGAGCGCGATAGGGTGCGTAACGTACCCTTCGAAAGCGATGCTCATACTGACTGTGCTTGCCTGAGCGGAAGGCTATAGAACCACGGGTGGGGGGAGGGATAGGTCTACAACACTACCAATTTTCACAGGGATATCAATTACAGCGCATTTGTGGTACGTCCGTGAACATCGTGTCACTCCGGGCTTATCGGTCTTCCACGGTAAAGCCACTCCGGTGGCTTATCGGACTTTACGGGTTAATATATCTAGACTTTGCAAAAGCTTTTGATACCGGCCCCCACGAAAGACTACTTACTATCTTCACACGGTATAAGTGGTAGCTTATTAAATTGGACTAGTAATTGGTTGAATGATCGAAAACAGAGAGCTGTTTTAAATGGAAAAACTTCTAAATGGAAAATTTTTACAAGTGGAGTTGTTCAGGGTTCCGTTCTTGGGCCACTTCTATTAATAGTATATATAAATTATATAGACCATGGACTAAAATCTACTGTTTACAAATTTGCTGATGATACAAAACTGTGCGGAATGGCAAATAATCACTCAAACCAATTAGATATTCAAGAAGATTTAGATAAATTACAGCAATGGTCTGAAAAGTGGCTAATGAAATTCAGCATAAGTAAATGCAAGGTAATGCACATAGGTAAAAATATCAGTAAGTACGATTACAAGTCATTTGGAAATTCGTTAACAGAAGTGAATGGTGAAAAAGATCTCGGTGTAATTATCAGTAACGATCTCAAATCATCCAAGCAGTGTATTTCAGCCTCTGAGAAAGCAAATAAGATTCTAGGACTGATTACGAGATCTTTTTGACTTCAAAAGTCCATCACTCATTAACAAGCTATATAAATCGTTAGCTCGCCCACATTTGGAATATGCTGTTTCCGTATGGTCACCAAATTTCATTAAAGACATTGGCAGACTGGAAAAAGTACAACGGCGAGCCACAAAACTGATTCCAAATATAAAAAATAAATCATACGAAAATTGACTAAGATATATGAATCCGTTTTCCCTAAAAAAAGCAAAGACTCAGAGGTGACTTGATACAGGTCTTTAAAATTCTAAAAGGAATTGACAACATCAAAAGTGAATTTTTTTTCAAATTGAATGAGAATCAGACAAGAAACAATGGTCTCAAACTGTCCGGAAATAGATTCAATTTGGAAGTAGTTAGAAACAACTTTGCGACCCGTGTAGTTAATGAATGGAATAAACTTTCTGCCCAGGTAGTGTAATGTAGTTCAGTTCGAAGCTTAAGAATCATTTAGATAAATACCTAAGCAAGATGCTACAATGGTTATAGTTTATTTTACATTATTATTATCATTATTATTATTATTTTTTATCATTTGTCTGTTTGATTCTCATTAATCATTAGTTATATATCAATCTATTATTACTTACTATTTACCTGTTTGTTTATTATTTAACTATACTTATGCATCTATGTATGTATTTTATTTGTTATTCACATTATTATAATTTTTATTTATTAATATATTATCATTATGATTTTTTTTTCGCATCTGACCTAGATATGGACCAAAAGTTCTCCTGCCGGCATGCTTCGCCTTTGTAATCCTTTGTAACCCTGCTCCTATACCTATCCCATTCCACAGAAACCTTGGGAAAAAGTTCACATA
>NC_134818.1:41541904-41581904 GCF_046742065.1 Oratosquilla oratoria
GTTGGGAAGGCTTATGTGAGGGTTTTGACTGAGAGGATTAGGAGAGGAACAGAGGGAGTAATTGGTGAGGAATAGTGTGGTTTTAGGATAGGTAGGGATGTGTAGATCAGATTTTCGTGATAATACAGATATGTGAGAAAGCTATAGGAAAAGGTAAGGTATGTTTTTTGGGCTTTTATAGATCTGGAAAAGGCTTACGACAGGGTAGACAGGAAGGCACTGTGGGAGGTACTACAGATATATGGGATAGGAGGAAAGATGTTAAGAGCAGTCAAGAGTTTTTATGAGAGTAGTAGAACTTGCGTTAGGATTAGAAATGGAGAGAGTGAGTGGTTTGAGGTAAAGGTGGGACCTCGTCAGGGGTGTGTTATGTCGCCCTGGCTTTTCAATCTTTACATGGATGGGGTGGTGCGAGAGGTGAATGCACGGGTAGTGGGTCAGGGGTTGGAGATGAGTGGGAGGTGAGCCAGCTGTTGTTTGCTGACAACACTGCGCTTGTAGCAGGATCAGAGGAGGGATTGAGGAAGTCAGTGACAGAGTTTGAGATGGTGTGTGAAAAAAGGAAGCTGAAGATAAATGTTGTCAAAAGTAAGGAGATGAGATGTACTAGGGGAGAGAGTGATAGTAGGCTGGGAGTGAGCATTTAGGGTGAGAAACTGGAGGAAGTGGATAGTTTCAGGTACTTGGATGTGAATGTGACAGGAAAGGGAGAAGTGGTGATGGAGGTAGAATGTAGATTGAGAGAAGAGAGTAAATACCTTGGTGGATTAAAGAGTGTAATGAGAAATAGACATCTAGGAATGGATGCTAAGAGGAAGTTATATGAAGGAGTGATTGTGCCAACAGCAATGTACGGGGCAGAAACAAGGAACATGAGAGAGAAAGAGAGAAGGAGTTTGAATGTGTTTGAGATGAAATGTCTGAGAAGTATGATAGGGGTTACTAGGCTAGATAGAGTGAGAAATGAGGAGGTGAGGAGGAGAACAGGGGTGTAAAAGGAGCTGGGAGATAGGGTTGATGAAAGAGTATTAGGATGGTTTGGACACATGGAAAGAATGAGTGAAGAAAGATTAGTAAAAGAAGTGTGGAAGGCGGAGGTGGAAGGAGTGAATTTGAGGGGGCGTCCTAGGATGAGATGGATGGATGGGGTGAAAAGGGCTTTACAAAAGAGAGGAATGTCTGTAGAGGAAGGACGGGAGAGGACAGAAGATAGGGGTGAATGGAGAAGGGTTGTGTATAGATGATGCTGTGATGCCTGAGGGGGAGTTGGTGGGGGATGGGGGGGAGAGGAAGTATGTATGAGAAAAAAAACAAAAAAGGACGCAGCCCGAAGGGATTTCTCCCCGTCTTCTCGTTTTCTGCATGAGGGGACGGAGAGGGGGGGTCGCCAAATTTATGAAGCGTCCTTGCTGTAGATGTGCTGTGCCTTGCGACACTGCTTCTGACCCAGGGCAGTGGACAGGATGCAGGGATGACCCGTCATCCACGAGGTGCCAAGATAGTAAGGAGGGTGGAGGGGAGTGGAATATATGGGAAATGAAATGGGTGGGAGTGATTTCTATGCCTTTAACTTTTTGGCTACCCCCGTGTAAGGAGGAAAAAGCCTTTGGTATATTTTTGTACTATACTAACTCCATCTATTGGCAACATAATATGACAATTTTCAATACATTAGTCAAAACTCATCATACAGAATGTTATCACTTTATCAACTCAACTCTGACACGATATAGTTCAGACAGACCCAGCCATGATACAAAAATGTATCACTCAAATCTCAAAACACATTCTCAAAACATCCCTCTCAATGACGACCAATTATCATTTCACACCATAATCTAAACACATACTTGCATCTCAAACTTACATTGTTTTTAAATTTAAGATTAACTACATTGAACAAACAACAAAACCCACAGATTTTCATAATCTATGCACACGAGTGATGATAGGAACAGCAGCATCATTTACAAAAATAACAATTTCCCAAAGTATTTAACCAATAGTCATCCACAAAACCTCGACGAAAAAAAAATATTAGCAACCAATAACATAATAGAACAAAATTAATAGGTAAAACAACAAACAGTCCAATCAAATTTATGCAGCATTAGAATAAATGTTAAATGCTTCTCACAGAGACAACAGAAAACTAGGTCAGTCCATTAGAAATAATCCCAAATTCCTACACTATAGTCCTACCTGAACATTACGCAAGACAGAAAATTGAGTATCACACACATACACTGACATCTATATACATAAAAATGTGAAATCTCCAGACTTCTTGTTTGAACACGAGAAGGATTAATATGCATTTATATTATTATTTTATTTAATTATATTACAACGAAAACATTCTTGTAACAACTTCACAAATTAACTAATACGGATAATATTAGGATGTCTTGTAGTTATTAAAGTTATGTTTCTAGTGAAAGTGTACCCTATTATCAGTGAACAAATAGAAACGAAAACGAAAGATCTCATAGAAAAACGATCCCCGAACTGAAAAGACAAACATCAATTCTCATTGAACACAGAAAGAAAATAATTAGTGCAAAAGAAAAATAACAATAATTCTCATTGGAAAGAGAATGTACGTGCAAGTGAAAATATTTTAGTGCATTTTTGCATAGCTTGTTGAATACATTAAAATATATGATAATATACCTAACCCCTTTTACTAATTCAAATCAATTATGAATTCTACGAGTCAATGTCTCCACTATCGACTAACCTATTATCATATTTTTCCTTGCAAATTTGTATGCCAAATCCATAAACCCCGTGGTCACGACCACCCCCCCAAGGTACGCGGATGTACCTGAAAAGCTAGGGGAGGCAATGTAACCCTCACTATCTATTACCAATCATGCACGTGATACACACACATGCGGGATGGTATTCGTCTTTAGCAAGACCCCAATCTTGTAGATCTTACAAATTCCTCAACCACAAAACAACTTGACTCAACAATGCGCCATCCAAAACATGAAAAAACCTAATGCCACCAGATATATCCAATGACACTTTTTTATACCTACCCCAATTACATTATCTTAACTTCAATATATACTCCATATCTAACCACGTCCACCAATCATATAACTAAACCCCATTCAATGGAAATAACACCTGTTTAATGACTAACACATCTCCCAAGGACCTAGGTAAAGGACCTAGTCAGTAGAAGTAGGGAGACCCTTTCCCTTATCTCTCTTTGTATATATATCTTTGTACCTGAAAATAAATAAAATTAAGGAAGAACACCCCCCGTTTCAAGGAACCCATCCTTAAAAGCTCTACTCCATATATAGCCCCTGCTACAGTTTGGATCTTTGTACTATTCCCGCATCATTCCCTCGGCCACGTTTCGCGGAATCAAATATTATTCTTCCATGATCGTATTAACCCGTTCAGTACGTTCACGCCACAAAGGAAAAAACAGAGTGTACCTCCTCCTCTATTGGTGGAAAAATAATAATACACACACACACACACACACACACACACACACACACACACACACACACACACACACACACACACACACACACACACACACACACACACACACACACACACACACACACACACACACACACACACACACACACACACACACACACACACACACACACACACACACACAAAGGATTACAAAGGCGGAGCATACCGACAGGAGACCTTTTGATCCATATCACACACATATATATATGTATATATATATATATATATATATATATATATATATATACATTTGTATATATGTATGTATTTTTGTATACATACATATATATATACATATATATATATATGTATATATATATATATATACACATTTGTATATATATATATATATATATACATTTGTATATATATATATATATATATATATATATATATGAAACTGATTCACTCTTGTACTTGTACTTTCGCAGTTTGCAAACAAGAGGACTTACCGACAATTTCCATTATAGAATGTTTACAAATATATCCGGCAAACAACGGACGTGATCGGGTATTAGCAGGGTAATATATATATTTTTTTCTATCACTAGGGTCGAGTTCATTAAAGAGGAGAAATTACTTGTGTTTAACTTCTTCAATATTTGTCAAATTTTTGGGCGTAGTATCGGATGCCTGATGTACAATGAATCACAATACTTGCATTATAAAATGTAAAGTCACTGCTGTATTTCTTGTTCTCTTTCACTCTGAGTAATAATAAACACAGAAAATGTGGTGAAACTAGTTTACAGAATTCCGGAGTCACTCAGCTACAACTACAAAATAAATGTATTCAAGACGCCGACACTGACATCCTCGTATACCTACTCGCGATTCATGACGCCTACGTAGGCGTCATCGCATCAAAGAGGTTAGCAATTAATTGAATCCCTCTCCCCTCTTTTTCACTCCCTGGAGTGGGGTGATTCACAATGATACGTTTTATTTGTCTACCCACTCGTTGAAAATAGATGAGTAATCTTGACAATGCACGAGATACTCACGATTATTCATTTATTTGTTTATTTTCTATTTATTTATTTATTTATTTATTTACATATTTATTTATTTATTTATTTATTTATTTATTTATTTGTTTATTTATTTATTTATTTATTTATTTATTTATTTATTTATTTATTTATTTTTTATTTATCTATTTATTTATTTATATATTTATTCAATTATCTATCTATTCATTTATTTATTTATTTATTTATTCATTTATCTATCTATCTATTATTTATTTATTTGTGATTTGAGAAATTGAACATGATATCCATCAGGAAGAGTAACTGATATCATTTCATTTGCGTAATACCCCCTCCCTTTCTATCTTCTCCCTTTAAATCCTGTAAGTAGTACAAAGGGATGGGTTGTGGTGTCAATACGTTTTATGACAAAGATCTACGTATTCTGTTTATGAAAACCACAGTTAAAAATGCCTGTTCGCTGACTACCAACCAGATTTATGCGATTATCAACCTTGAAACGTATAGACACGGTGTTTGGAGGAAGGTGACGTTTTGAATATTCTATGAAACTGACGTGTGATGTGGTCTGGGTTAGACATCTTGTGCACACTTTGCGGGTTAACGCGTCACGATAGACCCCACCTCCCGAACCGCGATGCGGTGTTATTGTAAACTTTTACCATGTCCTGCACCGCGAGGAGGCATTTGAAAGTGTTACGAGTATGTTCGGGTCAGATAACGATAAATCTTCTGTTTGAGAGTTTTGATTGTTTTTTCGGCTAAAGAAGCTTTAACTTCGGAGTGCACACTGTATAGGGTGATGGATTTCGAGTTTAAATATTTTGTCACAACGTTATTGTCTCTTCCTCTGTCGGTCAATAATCGCGAAACTCCGTGTGATTGGGAATTCTCCAGGATCTCTCAAGGCTAGGTGAAAGACTTTTGCCGATTTGCGTTTGACCGCACATACCTGCATGTAACGTGAAAATACATCTACGAACACAAGCAAAAACGGGTGATTATCATTATATCGGCTCAACAAGCTCATGTCGTTTAAGTAACACGTAAAAATAACTCTCGGTTTCAAGGCGACAACCTTCCGACGCACAAATCTTTTAGGTTGGATTCGGTAAAGCGTATAGGTTCGAGAAGATTTCAAGAAATCCTTCGCATCTTTAAATTTTATTTCGAAGTTAACACTTCGAGTCGCGAGCGACAGGTGTCAAACCCCCCCCCCCTCAACCCCCAGGGTTCTGGGGCGAGGCATAGAGTTGTCGAACACGCAGCCCACAGCATATTTGTTCTCCAGTCTTACAGTCGGCCAGCCTTATGTTTATATGATTAATTAATTCTGGTTTTCGCATTTTAAAGTTATCATTTATAGTTATAAGTCAGATGGCTCTGTCTTTTTACGTCAGACATATTTATCATGTGTTAAACAATGGTCATTTCGTCGTGTCGACTCCTTACTGTACGTATTAAACGTGAACGTGATGTAACAGGCTTTTGCTTCATCCGAGTTTCAATCACGAACACTAGTCTTGTTTAGTCCCTAGAGCCAGTTGGACTGTTGCAGCGTTATATATATCCAATATGTTTTATACAAAATTACTATCAGCCCCTTCATCATGTTTTCAAAGAACTGTTAACGAAGAGCATCGTGTGGTGCAGGAAAAATGGAAAATCTTGTATTTCTTTTTGCTGAAGTAAATGGAAACCAACTTGTTTGATTTGTAAGCAAAACGTAGCTGTGGCAAAAGAATATAACATTCGAAGCATGATGACTAAAGTGAAAAAGTTGCGTGAAGGAAAAGTTAGGGAGTTAGAACAGTCACTCATAAAGCAATATCAGTCATTAAACGTGTTCATCAAGCCAGTAAGAGTCTAGTTCGGGCAAATTATAGGATTGCACAAGAAATAGCTGTGCCTTGGAAGCCTTTTCCGGAGGGGAACTTTATAAAGATATGTATTTTGTAGTCCACAGAAGATATTTGTATTGAAAAACGTCAAGCATTTGCAAACATAAACCTCTCAAAAATACAGTTTCAGATAGAATTAATGAATTATCAGAAAATCTTAAGTCAACCCAAAGAAAAGGTTGCTAAATTTGTACCCTTTTATGTAGCAATTTATGAAAGTACAGATGAAAATAACACGGCACAACTTGCGGTAAATGAGAATATGCAGGTAACTAAAAAAATTGTGGAACTGGTACCAATGAAGTGAACAACAACGAGGGATGATATGTTTTTGAATTTGGTAGTTGCAGTAGATAAAATAGGTGTCGACTGGATGAAAAATGTGAATCTGGCTACAGATGGAGCACCTCAAGTGGTTGGTAGAAAAGCTGGCGTGGAAACTAAATTAAAGAAAAAAAAATAGACCATCATATTGACAGTGTTCATTGCATACTTCACAGAGAAGTGTTTCCAGTAAGACATTAAAGACGCATCATGTCATGGATGTTGTTATTAAGGGAGTGAGATTTATATATGCGCGAGGTCTAAACCATAGACAGCTTATTGGAGGAATTCACACTCACGGGCGGACTACCATATCACTCTGATGTTCGATAGTTAAGCCCAGGAGTTGTGCTGAAGCCCTTTTATGAATTAAAAAGTGAAACACAGAGGTTTATGCATAAGAAAGGAAGGAATGTGCAGGAACTGAAAGACAAAGAGTGGGTTCAAGATCTAGCTTTCATGGTAGGTATAACAGAACACTGTATCAATATACGATTAGTAATCATTACGATATGTCACATACCTGACACGTGATCCACATGCATGCAAGGTCCCAACAAGCACTGGCCTCTTGCGATACCTCCAATCTTGCTGACCTTGACATTCCTAAATCGTAAACACCTGACTCAAACATACAAGACACATCACTCCACCGCTCAACGGAAAGTTACCAAAACAAGTACATAATATCGCCAGACAGATCATTAAACCATTTTCTTTATACCTATAAAACTACATATTTATAATTCCAATCCATGTATCATGTCAAGGCACATCCACTAATAATAACAAGGTACTTAATACCTACAACTAACCCACAATTGTTACTGTAGAAAGTAAGTATAAGCAATCCCACACAAGACCGCTGAGACACCCATTTCTGAATATTTAAATCCCGGCGACTGCGTCGCCAAGGGGGAGAACTCTCCTTTAGAGAGCAGAGAACTCTTTCCCTTAGAGGGTACTCTCCCCGAAGGGAACTACATCCCCATGCTGTAAATATATCTTTGCTACAATAAATCAAGAAAGCCCAAAGAGTATTTACATTCCCTGCCACAGGTGTAGCCATTCACCGGTTACACGACTAGCGGCAGCGGTGGTGGTAGTCCGCGACCCCTCCCTACGCCTTCGAAGAGACTTCCCACGCCCACTTGAATAACCTACCATGCGGTTACCCGACTGGCGGCAGCGGTGGTGGCAGTTCGCTACCCTTCCCTACGCCTTCGAAGAGAGACCACCATCCACGACTTCATACGCCCACCCAAATTATTCATCGATTACACAAAAGATTACAAAGGAGGAGCATGCCGACAGTAGACCTTTTGATCCATAAATAGCTCGGATGCACAAAAAATATATGTATAATACTGATAGATGAAAATAGATAAATAAATAAATAAATAAATAAATAAATAGACAAATAAATACTTAAATAAAAACAAATAGATAAAAATTTTAATAATAAAAATAATAATAGATAAAATAAGTAAATAAATGAATAGGTAAAGCTAAATAATAAACAAACAAGTAAATAGTAGATAATAATAAATTGACAGATAAATAATGATAAATGATAATCAAGGAAATAATAATAAACAGACAAACAATAACAAACATAACAATTATATGAAATAAATGGCAGGTATAACAGCATCTTGCTTAGCTGTTCATCTGAATGAATCTTAAAGCTTCGAACTGAACTACATTACACTGCCTCTGCAGGAAGTTTATTTCATTCATTAACTACACGGTTGGCGAAGTTGTTTCTACCCACTTCCAAATTAAATCTATTTTCTGATAGTTTGAGACCATTATTTCTTGTCTGATTCTTATTCAGTGTAAAAATGTTGTCACTTTTGATGTTGTCAATTCTCTGTAGTATCTTAAAAACCTGTATCAAGTCACCTCTGAATCTTTTGGGGATAAATTAATATGTTATAGTCGGTTTTGGTATGATTTATTTTTTATATTTGGAATCACTTTTGTGGCTCGCCATTGTACTTTTTCTAATCTGTTAATGTCTTTAATGAGATTCGGTGACCATACGGAAACAGCATATTCCAAATGTGGACGAACTAACGATTTATATAGCTTTTTAATGAGAGATGGACTTTTAAAGTCAAAAGATTGTGCAATCAGTCCTAGAATCTTATTTACTTTCTCAGTGTGTAAAAGGCACTGATTAGATGATTCTTATCGTTACTGATAATTGCGACGAGATCCTTTTCACTAAACACTTATGTTAACGAATTTCCAAATAACTTGTAATTGCACTTACTGTTATTTTTACCTATGTGCATAACCTTGCATTTGCTTGTGATAAACTTTATTAGCCACTTTTCAGACCATTGCTGTAGTTTATCTAAATATTCTTAAATATCTAATTGATTTATGTGATCATTTGCCATTCCGTAAAGTTTTGTATCATCAGCACATTTGGAGAGCATAGATTTCAGTCCGTGGTCTATCTCATATATATACCGTATACTATCATATATATACCGTAAAAAAATTCCATCTAGAGGTTTTACCACTTAGAACAACTCTGTTTTCCATCGTTCAACCAATTACTAGTCCAACTTAATAAGCTACCACTTATTCCGTGTGAAGCTAATTCAGTAAGTAGACTTTCGTGGGGAACGGTATCAAAAGCTTTGGCAAAATCTAGATATATTAAATCTATATTGTTTCTTTTGTCATAATTCAAGATGACTGTGTTGTAGAATTCGAGTAAATTAGTCACGCAAGAACGTTTCCTTCTGAATCCATGCTGGCCATCATTTATCAAACAGTTACTTTCTAAATGATGTTTGATAGTATTTCTGATGATAGCTTCCATCATTTGTCCTACGATTGAAGTCAAACTTATAGGCCTGTAATTATTTGGTTTCTTTTTATCACCTTTTTTGAAAATTGGAGTAACGTTAGCTAGCTTCCATTCTCTTGGGACATCTCAGGATATAATATATTTTTCTATATCTAATGGAACAACAATCATTTCTTTTTTAAGATTCTTGGATGCCAAACGTCAAGCCGTTGTATTTTGTTAACTTTGAGTTTTTCTATACACATTTTATTTATTTATTTATTTATTTATTTATTTATTTATTTATTTATTTATTTATTTATTTATTTATTTATTTATTTATTTATTTATTTATTTATTTATTTATTTATTTATTTATTTATTTATTTATTTATTTATTTATTTATTCACCGTAGTAAGCTCACCCTAGTCTTTTCACAGGTTTCATTTTGGAGTTCACTTTGAGGTGATTTGTTTACGAATACTGAGCTATTTTTATTTTTTATTTTTAAATATCACACATTCCTTCATTTGAATATTTAAGTTGACCGTCAGCAGATAATAGTGAGCCAATGTGATTCCTAATGACCTTTTTACCTCTAATGTAACTATAGAATTCTTTGGGATTCTCTTTGGATTTATCAGCAATATTAATTTCGTGTTTTCGTTTTTTATTATCTTTTTTTAAATCTCTGTGTATTATTACATAACTTTGATAGTCATTAGGTGCACCCAAGCACTTGTATTTCTTATAAGCCTGTCTCTTTTTAGCTATACCTTTTTCAGTTTCTTTCTTAAGCCATTTTGGACGAGCGTGATTTGGGGGTAGCCTGTCCTTAAACGGGATGTAAATGTGAATCATCTTAGTAAGCATATTTTGAAACATTTCCCACATCTGATCTACAGGTCTTTCACTTAATTTTGCCTCTCAATCTGTGGGCTGAAGCTCCTGACGAAGTCCTATAAACTAAGCTCTAATGAAATAAGATATTTTAGATACACATGTATCTATTCTAAAAAAGAATAGCAGTTTGAATCTAAGTTATGATCACTACATCGGTTATCATACTTTCGCGGCTAGTGATCAATAGAACGAGTAAATTTCCATGTCTTGTGGGGTCTTTTATATGCTGAACTAAGTAATTGTCACCGAGAAAATTTATCAAACGAATACTTATATGGCCATGTTCAAGGGTCATCCAATCAATGTCAGTAAAATTGAAATCACAATAAGTCCCAGTTGCAGAAACTAGATAGATCTTGAAACAACGTTTTGTCGTCTGCTAATGATAATATCTTTGGCCCATATATTACACCTACATTCATTTTTTGTCCATTTGTTTGGGTTAACTCTAACCACAAACTATCATATGCGTCCTTTTTCACTTTCTCTAAAACACAGGCATGGACGTTGCTTTTAACGTACAACAGAACACCTCCACGTTTCTTGTGGATTCTATCCTGATGAAAGTGTTTAAATCCCGCAATATCAAATTCAGCTTCAAACTCCACCATTTAACCATTTCTCGGTTATTCCTATCATAGCGAGATTATCTCTTTTGACATACGCCTGTGTTTCTTGGGATTTGTTCCTAATACTACGACCATGAAAGTACAAGGTTTTAAGAAACTCGTGATTATTTCTTTTTGATATCATGTCATGCATTACAATTTTGTTCTATATTGATACCTTGGTCTATATTGACATATGGTCCTTCATTGCTATTCAATACCTCATGGACATTTGCCTCATCACGAACGTCTGGATCCTCACGGTCATCCGCTCTCTCATGGGCACCTTGCCCCCCTTCCTCACCACGTCCCACACCGGCCACTCGTCGTTCATTGACATTCTGTCCAGCATCACTCATTAAAATTATATTCTGTCCTCCACTGACATTATATCCTACCGTGATATTTTTCCCTGCACTAGCATCACATCCGATCGTGATATTTTATTCTTTACATACATTACATCCTAATGTAATATTTTGTCCTCTACTTACATTATACCCTCAAAAGATATTTTGTCCTCTACCTACATTATATCCTAAAATTATATTATGTCCTTCACTGACGTATTTCTCTATATTATTGCTATGCCCTGCTCAGTTATCCCCAATACATCCTATTTCCCATTCCCTTTGGGTTTCTACCCCCAAAAAGGTACTGGTTTATCACAAACTCCCAAAATGAGGTTTGTAAGAACACTTTTGCCTCTGCGACTAAGGTGGATTCCATAAAGGTTATGACGCCTGGAAAAGAGATACCAAGGATCAAGAAACAGGTATCCTGGTTGCGTGCATAATTGTGATATCCTTTCATTGATCCCTATGGCTCTATTGTTCCTACACGAGCCAGCGTAGATCCTCGGAAGGATCCCACATACTACGTGACGGCTCCCCACGTTCCTTCATCTCCTCAAAGAGGACTTTGTAATTACGAATAAGTTCCTCTGATCTCACCCTACCCACATCGTTATTTCCCGTGTGAACAATCGTAACCGTGTTCCTCCGCCATTGCTCCCTGATGGTCTGGGTATAATCGGCGATCCCACGGCCCGGTTGACACACAAACTTGCAACGCCGTTTAGTCTCCGCTGAAAGATGTCGTCATGGCCTTGCACCATGGAATCCCCCAACACCAAGAACTTCTTATTTCCAGACACCTCATCTTCCAGCGGAGCAAAATGATTGGTTAGAGCTAGTGGTTGCTCTGGAGGGTACCCGCTTACCAATGCGAGTTTGATAAACGGGACCCCACGGAGTGCCACTTGCTCACGGTAGTGACAGAAGTGGAAGAGGTGGAAAGCTCTTTGGGTTGTGGGGTGGATTCACTCTTCTCACAGAGCGCACTCTTGAGAAGACTAACACACGCCGCAAATATGCACAACTCAGCAAGGTCCACCCACACCCCAAACCCCACCCACCCCAAGGCAGACTCACAGGCAACCACCAAAAGCCAACACATAATAGAATAAAAGAATCAATCCACAAGAAAGACACAACGACAAAACCCAACAATGAACAAACGAACACATAAAGCACAAACCATGCATTATCACTAGATATTCCTCCCATGAAACGTAAGACGTCTTACATCCCAAATGGTGAACATGGTACTAACGATCCCTTATTTACAAGCATTTAAAAGGTGTTGCAGTCCTTTTATATATTAAAGCTCCTCTCCTTAAAAATTCATATTTTTGTTCTTTTGTAAGCCATATCTCTATTTTTATTTGACCAATTCTATTCATTGGTGTACGGGTACACCAATCTACAATGCGCGCAACCACAACCACGCAGTGCACAATCACGACCACACAGTGCATATATCTGACTATAATAAAGATGATAAAGAGAGAGATGAAGAAAAAATGTCCTCATCTTGAATTACCTCTACAGAACTCATTGATATTGAAAAACCTCGACTCTAAGCTAAATTGTTTAGAAACATCAGCAAAACTTTGTGAAAGAACTATTATAAAATTTTCCTTCCCTATTTACAGATTACCCTAGGCAAACTGACCTGGTCATGCATGAGATGAAATTAATCTCAAACAAGCCAGTTAAACTGTCCCCGTATCGGTATATACGCCTCATATACATGACGAGTAGTATCGCCCAGTCATATCACCCACTCACTCCCTCACACACTCACCAGACTACCACCAAACACGCCGGCCCGACGATAAGGCGCCTGCTGAGTAAACAATTTCTACCACCAATACACACGCACGCACACACGAACACACGCGATCACTCAAGTAACCACACAGTACTAAACACATTATTACGTATACTGACGAACCTCCCCTGGATATATATATAATTGAGATATTAGACTACATTATATAGTGTAACCCCAAGATAGTAATAAGAAGAAATATTGTAATCTTGCTCGCATAAACTCTTAAGCTTATACGAGCGTGGGACCTCCAAAAAATGCTGAATCCTAATTGCCAGCCTTCTTAACGGGATGCACAGAGCTCGAGAGGGAATCGGTCCGATGATACGTACAAAGAAATAATAGAGTGCATTGTGATATAGAACCAGGAGGTGATTGACTTAGTGTAGAACCATAGAAGAAATTGTGAACCAATAAAGGAAAGGAACCAATAGTGATGTTTAATGAAGCCGCCTTAAAAACAGTGTTATGTATCTACTCATAACCAGAGAGGATACATAAAATGGCGGCAGCGGTCTTCGCTCCCACGTCTCAAAAAGAAGAAATCTGAATGAAATCGTCAGCCACGCCTACCAGAAGAAAGAATATCAAAGCATACTCATCGCAGTGTTCTCGACACACACAAGTACCCCTCTCCATAATCCAACACCAACCGCTCCCTCCGAGAAGTCTTCGATTCGGTGGTGAAATTTACATTTCAAACCACCTGGTGGCAGCCACGTATCAACAAGGTACCCACTACCAAGAACATCAAGTTCTAACCACCCCTCCAAGAGGATATCTCAATTGCACCATAAGTACGTCATCATCGCCGACTCCAAATTATCGACCCACTACTAACCAAGGTAATTACTATACCAACCTTTCACAATACTAGATATTATTGATAACCACTAATAACCAATCAAAACCAACCCCCCTGATACTGCCTTCTCTCCCTTTTTACGAGAACGTCAATGAGGCACCCGCCCCCCCGCAAGCTTTACCACCCAGAGGTAATTGCACACACCCAATATATTCGCACGTAAGGACAAACAAGTCTACGGGCCGCCACAGCCACACCTGACGGACCTGCCCACACGTCGATATATATACCTAATCCCAATCATACCTATCAAGGTACTCTAATGTTAATTATATAGACAATAGTGTAAGATTCACTTTAACCTCCATATCACCAATAACTAACGATAGCTAAACTCCATTTTTTCCTTCTTTGATTAATAATTCAGTCTCTAGTGATTTAATAATTCAAACAAAAATTTCATTTTACAAAACTAAGTTACATAATTAAGTTACACAAGTAAGTTAAAAACATTTTTGCATACTTCTATCTTGTACTGTCCCAAATTATTATTTAGAATAATATATTTTAAAATATTACAATAACATATATAATCACATTATTTTTTTTTGCCAATATCAAATATTACCTTTTTCTTCCCAATATTATATATGCCCATTTATATTGTATATCTTATATATATACATAACATTTTTTATTGCAATTGTACCATTGTATAACACTCAATATCCGTATAATTATTATTTTTTCAATATCACTAGCCTCACAATCCTAACATTGTTTAGCTAGAAGAATCTAACATGTTACAAGCATTTTGTAATTTCCAATTTTAAACTTAAATTTTATTTACAACCTTATGATTTCACCACAGTGCTACAACTTATCGAATAGCAATTCCATATATTTCTATGTACATTATATAACTTTAGTGATATATTTACATGTATTTCCACATCACATATATATATGTATAAGCATAATGTATAACCGTTGACACCCTATACACCCCCTTTTTTTTCTCTTAGCTAACCTTAACATACACCCTTTAAGTAATGTGTACCACATCATTCTGACTTTAACAATTCGACTTAGATTCCCCACCTATAGTTAACCACTAACATGGCAACAGGAACGAGAAGCAAATTAAAAAAAGCAGTAGAAAGCATCCTCTCTAAATCACAAGAGGAAAATCCATCTCATGACTCAGACTATAAGAAAGACGAACCAGACCCTCAACAAATAAATCCACAAGCTGACATTCCCACACAACCCTTAGACCATGACCACTCACATAACTCTGACAACACCGCTCCTAAGGCAGATACTCCAATAGTTGCTCAGTATTATGATGAAATCTTACCCCCTCATAACCAACCCTCTCAAGAAGACCCCTTCAACCCCTCTCAACCACAACAACCCATTCCTCCCACCATACCATTTGCTCAAGCTACTCCTCCTATAAACAATCATCAGTTCAACCCCCATATCCCGACACCCCTAATTCCCCCGCCCGTGCACCCACAGTACCAACCCCTCCATCACGCTCCCCATGCCTACCAAAACTTCCCCTTTCCTTCTCCCCATTACCCATCCGGTCAACACACCTCCACACCATACCACCAACCACCGCATAACCCTCCTCCAAACCAACCATATTATCCCTACCCACAACCTCAACCTACAATATTTAACAACTACCAAACCATCACCCCTCTAACCGAAATTCCAACCTTCTCCAAAGCTAGTGGCCTATCCATTACTGACTTTCTGACAGCATGTGACCTCTTCTTTTCAAAGAACCAACACTACTCTGAATTCGACAAGATAAATCTTTGCCGTCAGAAAATAGAAGCATCAGATGAATTCAGATCGAGGGCACGAATGATAGACAGTTTAGTCGCGAGTGGAATCACATATCGAGACTACAAAAATCACCTGCTAAATGTTTTCCAGAACAAACAAACCAACAACATCAATTTCATCCTCACTTTTCTAAATAACACTAGAGTTCCAACACAAACAAACATCTACGATTTTGTTGCTAGCAAAATTAAAGAAGTTAGGGAGGACCTAGAAAATAATAGCCCTTGGGTATACACTGACTCTAATGGGAAAAGAGCCATGACAATAGAAAACTTACTCACATTCTTTGAGATAGGTTTCTATCTTTCTCAACTCCCACCAAAGTGTTTAAAAGAGGCCTCAAAAAGGGAATTAAACACTAGAAATCCATTAGCTTATACCTACATCCTAGATATCACCAACGCTTGCGATGTCCCCCTCTCCACCCACCACTATCTCCCTAGACTAAATAGCCTTCAGTCACAGCAGCCCCCTCCCACCAATCCAGGACAATCTTCTAAGTGGTGTTCCTACCATTTGTCAAAAAGTCACAACACTAGAGACTGCATACAAAAACAACAAATGCAAACACAGGCACCACACCACCCTATCCCATGCTCAGTTCATGGAACCATTTCCCACACCGATGCCCGGTGTCGAACACAGCAACAACAATACCCGCAGGTACAACACCGCGCCATCCCTTGCTCAGTTCATGGTACTACCTCCCATACGGATGCACAATGCAAAGTGCAACATCAACCCATACAAGCTCCACCCCCCTCCAAACCTCCACTCCTACCTACACCAACACATCCAAACAAATAGTGCAACCTACACAAAACCACAACTCACTCCAACGAAGAGTGTTCTCAACAGAAATCACAACCACAACCTCACTAGAGAACTAACAAACCATTCACCACCCCTCGACAAACAGCTCCCTCCCACAGGACACGCACAACTCAACACCGATTGGGGGAACGCGTACCAGCCTCACGCACCAAACCACCATAGGAACATCTCACACACACCACAACTATGTCACCCTAAAAGTGACCCTAGATCAACTCACAGTTGACATGATGGTAGATACAGGAACAAATCTGAACATCATCCCCAGAGCACTCTATGAAGCATTAAATGACCCACCCCAAATTCAATTTTCCAATATGGAAGGACTTCTAATAGAAGGGAGCACCATTTCACTTCACGACATGATTGATCTAAACATAGAAGTGAATAATTCCCAAGTAGGTTTCACATCCTTCCACATAGCTGATGAATGGAGTCTTGATCAACAAGGTATAATAGGATTACAGTCATTGAGGATTTGGAAAACTAAGATAGACCTTGAGACCAACAAAATCTCCTTCCCAGATGTAAATAATGAGTCAACAGTTCCTGAGACACCCGACTCAGACACACAACCTATCTCATGTCTACCTTCCTTAAATACTCCAAATCCGACTAACAGCTATTCCTTCCGACCACCCCCTTATGTCACCTCAAAGGCATTGATGTCTAACACAGTCATCATTCCCCCTAGACATTCCATGACTGTCCCACTATTTATACCCGGAGCAATCGGACATCAGGACGTCATAATTGACTCAGACACGTCTAGACTTACCAACATCTCAATTGAACACTCTTGGGACATAATATCAGAAAATAAACACACCCTAGCTATGTTAACAAATCTCTCCGATCAACATCGCAAAATCAGGAAGAACACAAACATTTGTTCAGTCCATCTCTATAATTCCCCAATACAGGAACCCCTCCCACAACACATCAACACTGTAAGACCACCAAAACCCCTCACCCCTATCCATCCAGACCAAATCACAACATCAGTCAACGGAGATATTCTTCACAAGCTACTGGCCCTCCTACAAAGGAATAGATCAGCTATCGCCTTAGAAGGTGAACCACTAGGCAAATGTGATATAATCAAACATCACATCCAAATTCCCCCTAACACCCCCCCCCCTCCTACACTCCCGCTTACCACATACCTCACAGTAGGAAATCCCAAGTCAATAACAGTGTACAAGAGATGATACACCAAGGCGTAATTTCCCACTCAGACAGTCCCTGGAACAGTCCCCTCTTCCTGATCCCTAAGAAAGACGGAACCTTACGCCCTGTTGTGGACTTTAGAAAAGTCAACCATCTCACTCAATCTGACCCACACCCCCTCCCCGCCATGCAAGATGTACTACAATGCACTGGCAACGGGAATACAGTATTTTCCACTATCGACCTTAAGTCTGCCTTCTGGCAAGTGGAATTAACAGATGAATCGAAACCCGTAACTGCATTCTCCACTGATAAAGGACATTATCATTTCGAACGTATGCCCTTTGGCCTTAAGAATGCCCCCTCAACCCAACAAAGGTTGATGACCCGCATTTTCAGTGACATGATAGGAGTCTCATTATTCGTCTACTTAGACGACCTCATCATCTATAGTACCACACAAAGAGACCACCTTAACACTTTAGAGATTGTCATCAAAAGACTCAAAAACACTGGCTTAAAAATTCAATTAGGAAAGTGTAGATTCCTCATGTCAGAACTCACTTTTCTGGGCCACAAAGTTGATGCAAAAGGCATCCACACCAACACAGACAAAATAGATGCCATAAACACCTTCCCAATCCCCAGAAACGCAACTGAAACGAGAAGTTTCGTAGGGCTAGCATCATACTATAGACATTTCATCTACAATTTTGCACACATAGCTTCCCCCCTAACCAAATTCACAAGGAAAGGCGAACCATTTCAATGGTCAGAAGCAGAACAACAAAGTTTCGACACACTGAAACACTCTCTGACCACAGCCCCTGTACTAGCCTTCCCTGACATGAAGAAAGAATTCTTTCTTTACACAGACGCCTCCTCTAAAGGAATAGGCGCAGTCCTACAACAGAAAGACGAAAATGGCAAAGAGCACCCCATAGCCTACGCAAGTAGAGTACTTAATAAGCCTGAAAGTAACTATTCAACTACACACAAAGAAGGCCTAGCCCTCATATGGGGTCTGAAACATTTTAAGTTTCTTATCCTAGGTTACAAGATAACCATATTCACTGATCACCAACCCCTAGTCTATCTCTTTAACTCAAAAGACTTACATGGGAGAGTTGCTAGATGGAAAGCAACTCTCCTTGATTACGATCCCAAGATCGTATACTTAGCTGGGAAAGCTAATATAGTGGCAGACTGCTTAAGCAGACAAACTCATATCACCCCTATAACCCAAACCACATGCATACCTATGCGAGAACTCAGAGATGAAACTGACAGAGACCCTATATGGTCCCCAATAAAACAACATCTCCTTTCACAAACCCCCTTACAGTCCCGACCACCTGTCCCTATAGAGGAACTCAAATTGGTCGACGGAATTATAAGGAGAACCACTAATACCAGAGATGTAACAATCATTCCCAGAGCCCTAGTTGCCAAGGTCCTACACATATTGCACGACAGTGCAATGGGAGGCCACTCAGGCAGAGATAAGACACTAAACACTGCTAGGCACTCATACTATTGGCAACATATGACAAAAGACATAACCACACACATAGGATCTTGTGTCACTTGCAACCAATTTAGAGGCCCTGACCCTAAACAACTCCATATCAACAATATCCCACTCCCTGCTGAGCCATGGGAAACACTTGGCATTGATCTACACAAAATGCCAACCAGCCATCAAGGTTCCAATTATATACTCACAGCAGTAGAATATTTCTCTAAATACACAATCCTAATACCACTCCAAGACAAAACAGCAGAGACTGTAGCCAAAGCCCTAGTTAACAATATCTTTTGTAGATACAACATACCACACACAATGTTATCTGACAATGGATCAGAATTCAAAAATGAGGTGATACGCGAAATAGCACACCTCTACAACATTGACCAAACATTTGCCACTGCCTACCACCCACAGGGAAATGGTCTGACTGAGCGAACAAATCGCAAAGTCCTAGAGGTGCTCAGACCTTTGGTCAGCGATCTCATGGACAGGTGGGAAGATTGGCTACCACAGGTACAAGCCAGTATCAACAGCACAGTCAATTCCGCAACAAAGATGTCCCCACATGAGATCATTTTTGGCCAGCCAATGCGCCTACCCTACCAAATCTTCAACCAACCAACCCCCTTATACAACCTAGACAACCTCACATACTGCATCAAAAGAGGTATGCAAATCATTTACAAACAAGTCAGGGAAAACCTCAAAGAAGCCCAAGAAAAGACAAAGACAAAACAACACAAACGGTCAACTCCACTTGACATAGCGCTTGGTGACACTGTCATGGTCAAAGACTTAACCAGGACTAACAAACTCAGACCCAAGTTCTTAGGTCCCTTCACAGTCACAAGCTCACTCCCTAACAATGTTTTTCTACTAACGGATCCTTCCGATCACACAACCGTAACCATACATGGAGAGAAGCTGAGAAAGGTCAAACTCAACCTCGACCCAATCCCACCTCCCACCAACAACCCACCTACCACACTCACACATAGCTCACCCAAGCGCAAGTCTCATCCCATGACTCTGCGTCGACGCAACTAAACATGCACTCTAGCTCTCGCCCCTGAAGATGCAGGACGTCATGTATCTATCAGAGGAGGTTAAAATGGCCCATTTCCAATAAGAACTCCCTTCCACATATCTAGTGAAACTTCTCCACTTCCTTCCGACCAATATAACCTTAGCGAGAGTCAGATAGACATATCCTCATTCACTGAGACATAACCTTCATCCTCCAAAATGAAATACATCATTAATTGCCCACCTTAACATCAACTATCTTTCAAGAATTTATTCTTAGCAACATACCTATGGACCCGATCAAGAGATTCTCCCTTTCGGAAATTTACCACTTCCCCTACCCCTACCCACCCCTACCTAAGATCCCCGATACCATCCTTCCAAGTAAGATAGACATGGTACACCTACTGAATAAATCGACTACTCTTGACATGGACTCCCTCGACCTTCATTACCAAAAACTGCCCTATACTTCCACAGCCCTCTCAATCTTAATCATCCTCTTTATAGTTGTGGTATTAACCAAATTCTTTTGCACGAAATAAGATCTTCCAAAACATTTCAACCCCATTCCCGACTTACTGTAAACTTAGATTAAGTTTATTATTGTGTCTCACCGAATATCTTGAATATCATAATAATTTTTATTACACACCATACATACTGTGAAATAAAACAAATGCTAAGTGACACACCAAACTGACCATAGAACAGTGTTTGAAAATGAGAACCCTACAGTGACGGTGACATATCACGTGAACAATATAACATTGGAAAAGAAATTTCTACCAGTGATATACGAAATATGGTGTAATCTCTCGTGTGATAATGGATATAACATATACTCTGGTGAGACACAACGTTACTCTTCGGAGACACAACATCGCATACCCATACTTACAGTTCAAGATGCCCCTTTGGGACCTCGGATTCACTTCAGCACCCCCCCCCCCACCTTCACATTTAACCACCCAGGATTTTGTGTCTCTGAAATTTTTTCACTGTATAACCATACATATAGATTTTTGTTAACCATGTAACCTTAGGTGCCAGGAGCCACCTAACCCCAGGGGGAGAGCGATATGTATACGCCTCATATACATGACGAGTAGTATCGCCCAGTCATATCACCCACTCACTCCCTCACACACTCACCAGACTACCACTAAACACGCCGGCCCGACGATAAGGCGCCTGCTGAGTAAACAATTTCTACCACCAACACACACGCACGCACACACGAACACACGCGATCACTCAAGTAACCACACAGTACTAAACACATTATTACGTATACTGACGAACCTCCCCTGGATATATATATAATTGAGATATTAGACTACATTATATAATGTAACCCCAAGATAGTAATAAGAAGAAATATTGTAATCCTGCTCGCATAAACTCTTAAGCTTATACGAGCGTGGGACCTCCAAAAAATGCTGAATCCTAATTGCCGGCCTTCTTAACGGGATGCACAGAGCTCGAGAGGGAATCGGTCCGATGATACGTACAAAGAAATAATAGAGTGCATTGTGATATAGAACCAGGAGGTGATTGACTTAGTGTAGAACCATAGAAGAAATTGTGAACTAATAAAGGAAAGGAACCAATAGTGATGTTTAATGAAGTCGCCTTAAAATCAGTGTTATGTATCTACTCATAACCAGAGAGGATACATCGGTCAAATCCGGCTAAGAGATATAGTCTTTGCAAGGAAGATAAACTGTTTGTTTATTCAAGGTATAATAGAACCCTCCAATAGTACATAAAACTAATAAAAACTTTCAGAATATTTATAGACTACCAAAAGGTAAACGAGAAGATTAAAGCTGATACTTTTCCCCTACCCAAGGGTTCTTACCAATTTGATATGTTACAAGAGTATTATCAAATTGGCCTCCATCCACATGCCAGAAAAATTACAACCTTTGCGACATATGATGGTCTTTATCGGTTTAATGGAATGTCTTTTGGACTGAAAAACTCTCCTGCAACTTATCAACGTTTGATCAATAACCCTATTGGAAGATTTTCAGGAGTAAAGAGTTACTTAGATGACATAATCATGTATAGTAACTCTTAGGAAGATCACTTAATTCAAACTTGTGCCTTCCTCAATAGATGAGTTCAAGCCAGACTTATTGTCAACCTAGCCAAGAGCGAGTTTAGACAGGCTTATGTGACCTACTTAGGACATGCGCTTAGCAGCTCCATGATCCACCCCTTAGGCCTCAAAATCCAGGCCTTTAAAAGTCTACCTAGTCCCACCAATCATAGAGAAGTAAGGAGAGTATTATGCATGTCTGGATACTAAAGACAGTACTGTCAAAATTTTGCAGAGGATCAACACTTCTAGTGGACCCGTGTGTGCAAACAAGTTTTTACTAATCTTAGGCTTCTTTTAATGTGTACCCTTGTGTGTACCCTTTTAATCTCTATATAGATGCCAGTGAAGCAGGTATAGGTGGTGACCTACTCCAAGAGCGACAGAGAGCTAAACATGCCCTGAGTATATTTATATATATATATATATATATATATATATATATATATATATGTATATATATATATAGTGCAGCGGATGAGACACAAAATGGCCAAGTTGTGCACTTATGAGTAAAAGCAAGAGACTTTGCATGGTGATTCTTCATCCAACATGAATGAAATTTAGAAATGGAGGCATTTGAAAAAAAAGCAAATTTTCAAGATGGTGGCCAAACAAAAATGGTGGTCATGCGAAAATCGATATTTTTTCATGGAACACGAATTTTTAATGTCTTTCTGATAAATACCTGAGAAATTATACTTATAATTAAGAAAAACACATTTCTTTTACAAAAAAATATGTACTCCATAAGCTTGACATGGATTTTTGTTTTTGTTTTCAAGATCGTAACAGATGGCAACAGCGACTGACCGTGTCCCACGGCGTTGCTACCATCCATTCTATGCAAGGACACAGGTCAGATGATTTGTGTTGTTCAGTTCACAAAACTCTAGGATTACATTCTAAATTCTTAGCAACACAAACAACAAACATTCAAACAATATATCTACGAACAATGAACATCAAATGGTATATTTTCTTACAATATAGATCAATACAATATAAGCACAACATCAATACAGGCTAACTGCTACATTTAAAAAGCTGGACATGTTTGAAAACTCTCAACCTGGAACATTATGAATGTATGAAATACCATACAGAACACCCAAATGTATCATATTACAAAATGTTTATCCTAAGTTTTCTATTATATCAGGTATATACATCTGTAAACTGCCAAATTCTCAGAACCAGACGACGTCTACATACGCCAAACACTATACTTAGAAAACTAACTGCAATAGGCGAAAATAACTTATATGCGTATACATCAATAAAGTTTGCACCACTGTAATTTTCTATACATTCATTTGGAACAATCACCTGCACATTTGCAGAGATCAGTGCATTTCAGAGAAGCACTTCGGCATTTGCATCGACCATTGTAAGGACAGGAATTTTGAAGGGATATTATTTTTGGAATTTCGTTTTATTTATCTATTTATTTATTTGAGTGTTGACTTGAGAGACTGGGTAGTATGGACGTCGTGACGGTTTTATTCAACCAAGAAGCAAAGTAGAAAATAGAGCTTTAATAGATCATAAATTTATTTTGTTCTGTGTCTACCCATCAACATGTGTTAGCAAAGAGCCTTACTATAATCATTGAAGAAAAACATACAATAGGAGGTAGCTACATATATATTTAAACTGATTTTGGTTCAACTAATCTTGGAGACGACATTAGAATGTTCTCGAACATAGCGGGCGCACCGTAGCTCCGCCCACCCGTGAAGTCACTGACACGTTCGGACAGAGGCGTAAACTAGGACCATTAACTTTAAGAGGAATAGGAAAAATTCCCAACTTTTAGTTCAGGATTCCACTAGAGAAATAGTTTAGGGAGAGATTGTAGCAGCTAGGGGCTGTGTTGAGAAGCGAAATGAAGTCTTACGAAATACTCGTAGTACAACAGGGGAGGTTAGTGGTTTACCCAACGAATCTGCTGTGCCTGATCCAACAATTCCTGCGTCAACAAGTGAGTCTGTCCAGCCACTGCCTTCCAACCACTGACCTACTGCTTTCAAGTATGCCATTTCAATGTGGAGGCCACCCATCATTATTACAAAAGAGGACTCACCATGCTGATCTGGAAATTGCCACTGAACTTCTTTAGCAACTGAGAATAGCGGTTGATCTACAGCAAATATACAGGTCTGACCTGGATTGAGATACTCAGTAGCCCTGCGGACCATGTTCATACAATATTTGATCATAGCTACAGACTTCGCTTGTTCACTGAACAAAGGGAGGAGTGACGTGACTGATGGCAGCCTATCCTAGTCATGGATCAGATTCAGTGAGTGGTATGCTCCCCAAGACACATTAGAGGGTGTTCTTTGATTTGATACCGCCTCTTGCACATAACTGAGCCACTTAAGTTCCTCTTCTTTGGACTTGTTGAAGCAGTTGTTTTCCACTAGAGGAACAAAACCATCGAGTAGTGGTGGTACAAGAGGTTTCTTCTGTGACACTGCAGGAGGAACATTTGCATAGAACTCTGGCAGGTCTGAGACAGATTTCTTCTTAGGTCTCGGCAATTCCTACCGCTGCATTTGGCATGGATCTCCTGTTTGTTCGATAGTGGGATACTGGAATATGGAAATTCCAGTTCCATGAAAGGAACCATGTGATGTCAAGGAGCTCGGATTATGATCGATATTATCAATGGCTCCAGTACAGAAGATCCCTCGAAGCAGATTTTTTGGAACCACAGCCTCGATTTAATTGAAATAAGCATTAGCAGCATCGGTGAGTTGCGTTGACACTTGAAGGACTCTATCATATGATACTTACATTCTTAGATGATAGAAAGAATCCAGTAAGTTCTTACTTCGTGTCTGTGCATGGATCTTGAGGCCCAATTACAAGGGCAAAGGAGTTTCCTGTTCTTTGCTGTGAGTGGTTGTTCTGCCTTGGCCTGAGCGCTTAACACAGTTGAATTTAATCAGCTGAGCGATGGAGAGTGCTGCTTGATACTTTGCTTTGTTGTTGCATGTAATACTTGGCCCTGTTAGCGTCATTGTCATCAAAGCTAGGAGAGACTCTGGAATGCTCTCTTCCTGATTTATAGATGATTCATCAAAACACTTAGACTTGTGATTGAATATGTCTCTGCGTATTAGCCTGGCTGCCTTTGCGAGACACAAGGCTTCATCATCGCCTGAGTCTCTGTAGGAAGACTCAAGTGCTTGGCCTACCTGATGTGTGAAAGCAAGCAGCACGTCTTTACCTGAAACAAGAGCCTGTAAGTCAGGAATGGCGCCTAGCAAACGATTCTTTAACCTTGTACTGTGAGGTCTTTGCTCAATGCCATGGTCCTTCAAACGGGAAGCATAGAGACATATAAGATCAGCCAGTCTTAGAAGCTTTGGGTCGCAGGAAACTCTGTGTTCTTCAACATACTCAACAAGTGCAGCAAATGCAAGACTGTGAAACTTTTGTCCACCTTGTCCTTCGCTTTCCTACAAAGATGACTCTCTCCTTCTATACAATAGGGCCAAACATGACAAGTGATACTTTGCTTCCTGAGCTATCAAATCACCACCAGTAAGCTTTGCAATCAGTTTCTCATCCTGAAGGTCAAGCGCACATTTTCTAACCTTTTCATCAACAGAGTATGTTTCGACATTATGAAGTTTTTCCTCTGTCACAGTGTCACACAGGAAACACACCCGTGATATAGTGGCAGATACGTCTGTTCTAGTGAACTTACGAGAGCTTGTGTCATCACCAACAGACTTCCGTTTCTTCTCAGCTCTTTCCACGGCTTGGTTGTTACACTTGAGGAAACACGATTTATGCCACTTTGCACAGTTGTCTCTAAAACTGGCCTCTAGGCCCTTCCCTTGGTCAATTCTGGTAAGGTCAAGGGAAAATGGAAGGGAATTGCATTTCTGCAGGCGATTCAGGTTGTTGGCAAGTGTTGTCCAACCAGCCCCACCTTTCCCTTTGCTGTTGGCAGGACATTGTAATTGCTCAGATGTATCGTTTTGACAGAGAGTACACAAGTTCCAATCAGTTGACGGTTGACTTGGTTCATTCATTGTTGTAACGATCCAGAAAGTTCACAGCAGAAAGTTCACAGAAAGTTCACAGCAGAACAGCATCAGCCAGAAGCACCTTCACCACGTTCCTGAAAAAAAACTCATTAGTACCTGAAAGAAAATCCTAGGATGCGTCATTACAACCTGTGCAAAAATCTGCGTTTAACACCAGAAGTAAATGTAAGATCTACACTTAATCAAAACTTTATCTTAGTATAATATATATTAATTGGCACATTGTATAATATCACTGCACCAAATTGCATGCATTTGCTGCTAGTTCACCTTGGCTTATGCCACGATAAATGTAACATTGTGGTGATTTTACCAACTCCCCGGCAGCCATATATGATTTGGCGGCCATCTTGGAAATTCGCATTGTTTGCAGTGCCTCCATTTCTAATATTAATCAGTATGTCCTAAAGTATATAATACCAAATTTCATGCTTTTACTATGAAGTGCACAATGGTTTCCATGATCCGCTGTACTAATATATACATATATATATATATATATATATATATATATATATATATATGTATATATGTATATATATATGTATATATATATATATATATATATATATATATATATATATATATATATATATATATATATATATATATATATATCTAGCAAAAAGCTAAGTGCGGCTCAGCGGAATTATTCCATCGCCGAAAAGAAACATATGGCCCTCATTGAAGCTATTAGATATTTCGAGCCGATCATTGGAGGTTACAATGAGATCCATCTCCATACGGATCACAACCCTCAGGTGTTTCTCAACTAGATGGCGAATTCCAACCAGCGACTCACACGGTGAAGACGGGAGTTGCAACCCTAACCTATCACATTTCACTACGTAAGGGGTGTAGCAAATAGTTTAGCCGACACTCTTTTTCGGGGAGTGTCTCTTAAAGAGGGAGGTGTCACGACATTAGGCCCCTGTTTTCCGAAGAACTAAACCATAACATATATAAACGTTCATATCTTAATGTGCATAAGTGACCAGAATCCACGCGTCTACTTGATACTAACGAATCTTCCCACGACATTAGAGAAGATATGTGTATCTATTAGTTTGTTTATCAGTGCTTACAAGTGACTGTCAAAGTTGTACGAAAACCGCCAATAGGTGGATCTCTTCATATTATCCTTGATATCTACTTATTTGTATATCAAGATATTATTATCATTAATCATTTTGTGTGAAATATCTTTTGGTAGCCTCTTACAACCATAGAATCAGATTGTACGTAATGTTTCAAACTAATCATTGCTTGTCTTTAGCTTCTTATATAACTTGAATGTTTTGCTACCGTGGGATAACAAGACAGAAAAGTGAGATATCATTATTTGAAATAACTTGTATCCACAATTGTAAAGGGTATGTCTATGGATATATCCTAGAAATCTATTAACAGATGTCGCTTGCGACATCTGGCACCTCTCTTGTTTGGCTGTATGGAAAGAATATCGCCAAATGTTTGGTCGCTGTTGCCACGCAGCCTCGCTGTGTAGTTGCAAAGTATTAATTGTGTCAGTCTGTATATCAATGATAGGGGTGTATTTTACGATGTAGACTCTTTCTAAGATGTGTAGTTTCTTCTTGCTGTTGCATTGTTTATGTGTTTTTGTATTGTTAACTAAATCTTGTTTTTTTGGAGTTTTGTTGCATGTTTGTATCATGTGTCTGCGTATACTTCCTTCACGGGCGTGCATTGTATGTCTCCTGCTCACAGATGTAGATAATGCCAGAGAACTTTTAACTTTTTGAATCTGATGCTACCAAGCACTATTTTAATCAATGATAGCTTTCTGCGGCTGCCTTACTGATCCTGGCTTGGCTGATATCAGAAAGTTCAAATAGACACAAAAATTCTTATCTAATAAAATTTCATTGATCAGTACACCAGGTCCCAGTGGCTGTTTAGTTTTGCTCTAATTAACGTCAAGCTGAATTATACAGCTTTCTGAAACTTGGTCGGAAGGCCTATGTAAATAATTTTTTTAGCCGTCAGCAGTTCTCCTAACGATCTTGTTCTTCTGATTGCTAATACTAGATAATTTTATCTAATCTTCAAATGGTTACAAACAATATCTCAATCTGTCCAAGTGACAAGTTTAATGCATTTATTTGGGCTGATACAAGACAATTCCATTCGACTTAAATAAACTTCACATTCTATTTTTTTTTATAACACATAAGTTTCAAAAGGTTACTTGATTCGTTTAGTCTTTGCTGAACTCAGAAGATTCTATCTACTCCTCAAAAAGAGTAACTCAAGACTCCTTTAATAGCCTTGTGCTATTCAACACAGAAAAAATATCTAGCGGGATCAAAGTCCATTTCAACCAAATAGTTCCCAGTAGCTGCTCTGGTTTATGCCAACTGAAGTAGTTTAGACTTCAAAGCATTAAAATCTTTGATTATTTTTTTCAGTAGATTTGTTCGAACACATACCAGACTTTATTCGGGGACAGAAGACACTTGTCCTAGGAAGGAGGTGTTGGAGTAGGAGGCATTTACCTAACACATTATTTTCTGGGTACCACTTTTAAGCAGAAAAAAGAACCTCTAGAATTGCAAGTGGTAGTCTGTCGAGGAGTACCTCCACACACACCGCATTCGATTCAGTCTGACACCAAATAGCTTTGTTCAGATGAAAGAAAGCTCCCCCTGAAAGGGTTAATAGTTACCTCGATTAACCCAATGTGAAGTGTAGTTACACTTGCGCATTTTATCAAGATGCACCACACGATTTTACTCAGTAGGTGGAAACATGCACTCTTCCACAGGTTATTTGAGACAGCAAAAGAACTAAAGCTATTCATCCTCCCATTACTTGAATAAAACCATTTCAAGTTACTCAGAATAATATTTATGGTGTAAAATAATTTTCGTCTGGTCAGCTATCGTCTGTAACGATGCTACTGTGGTGAAGAAAAAGAGGTTTTGGTGAGCTCGTCTCCTTTATTGTAAGGTACGAGTGAGCTGATTTTACATGCAGCGTCTGGGGTATTGGCTGCATGTTATTGTGGCAAAGTAGCATGCAGTTGATATTTTAGGGTCTATATGGGGCGCCCCTACGGACCATAGCCACACATTATTTTGTTTGTGATAGAGGAAAACTCTATTCATAGAGAATGGATGACATTTTTATACTACGACTATCCCTCCGTTATGCTGTCCCCCAACCCCTTGTTACTGTCCTGTACCGTTTCTCTGAATATTCGTTTCCTTTTTTCGCCGACCCTGTGGTGGGGGAAGATAATGCTACCACCAAGTCTTTCCACTTGAGTCGTAAAAGTCGACAAAAAACGGGACGAGGGATGGGATTAGGATTTCTACTACCTGTAGCCCCGAAAGGGGACATTCCCCCCAAAAAGAAGAAAAGACATAAGAGGGTCTGGGAGTTTTCCAACCAGTACCCTAAGGTTTGGGTCTTTTAATGTGCATGGGTGTGGTACAAATAAGAGTAAGAGGGAAGAGATAGGCAGTATGTTTGTGAGAAGAAAGATGGATGTGCTGGCTTTGAGTGAAACTAAAATGAAAGGAAAGGGCAACTGTGAGTTTGGGAGTGTAGCTGGGAGGTACTCAGGAGTAAAGAAGGGACGAGGGAGAGAAGGGGTGGCTATACTAGTAAGTCCTTCCCAACGCTGACACAACCATACACTGCCGCAACTACAGTCAAACATCATGTTTCTCACTTCATTGAAACTACTGGACCACCAACTCACGCCAAGGCTCGCCGCTTAGCTCCCGAGCGTTTAGAATTAGCCAAGCAAGGGTTTGAATCACTTATGAGCCAAGGTATCATCCGCTCTAGTTCCAGCAACTGGTCCAGTGCGCTTCACATAGTTCCAAAGAAGAAGGGTGACCTACGACTATGTGGAGAATACCGTGCTCTCACCTCGAGCACTCACGGGGACAGGTATCCTGTTCCCAACATCCAGGAGTTCTTCTCTCAACTCTCCGGTTGCAACACCTTCTCCAGGATCGACTCTTGAAAGCCTTTCACCAGATCCGCGTCCACCCTGCGGACATCCCGAAAACTGCCATTATCACCCCTTTTGGTTTGTTTGAATATGTACGGATGCCCTTTAGATTATGAAACGCTGCTCAAACCTTTCAACGCTTCATCGACGAAGTCCTACGAGGCCTTCCTTTTTGCTTCGTATACATCTATGATCTCATCATTGCCAGTACTGATCCAGTGACCCACAACCGACACCTACAAGAAGTTCTAACTCGTCTGCAGAACTACGGAGTACAAGTCAACATTGACAAACCCATATTTGGTGTTTCCTTCATCATCGTCCTTGGTCACACTGTCCCCTCACACGGATTTGCTTCCCTGCAAGAGAAATGAGTCTATCTATTGTTTTCCAAAGCCTACCACGCAGCGCCAACTCAAAGAGTTGCTAGGAATAGTAAATTTTTACAACCATTTTATCCATCATTGTTCTCTATTGCTCCTAGTACTCTATGCGATGATCAAGCCCTGTAAACGTGGTCAATCCATCACCTTAATATGAACACCGGAAACAGCAGACGCCTTTACGGCAGCTAAAGAAGCCCTCACTGATGTTTCACCGCTCAGTTTTTCAGACCCGGACGCCGATATTTTAATCGCCACAGATACTTCCACTATTGGTATTGCTGCAGTCCTTCAGCAACATGTCCACGGTGGTTGGAAACTTTCACCTCCTCTGTCACCACTGTCACCACTACTGTCGGTCCTCGACCGTTACACTTTTATAAGTTCGTAAATCCACTCACAAGGCCCCTTGCCTTCGTTACGTCAATCTCACTAGTTTCCAAGTTCGTCTTATTCATTAGGCCCCATGCCTAGTTCTCTCGAGTTTTTGGGTTAATAAAAGGGTGGTTAATTTCATGCTTGTTAAAAACTAATGGAGTACACACAGAGAATCCCCCTCCAAGTTCTCTCCAATACGTCAGACCACCTTCGTTCAGACGTCACTTTTTATTCGTCCAATAGTCTTTTACTTTTCAAAACAAGTGACACACCTTAAGGGCGTGTCTTTCTCCCTACGGCCAATAATATTTCTTTTCATACCCATTTTACCTCCAATCCGAGAGGCTGTTACAGTCCTTCCAGAAATATTGCTGCATAAGCATAAGCATGAGCATGACGTCATTGCGCAAGTGGTCTGCCGCTAACAGAGTGTTTGGATTACATCAGCGATTATTACCGGCCGTGTTTATACAGACAGAACGGCGCCTCAAACCTATGTTATAAAACATTGATGCCGAGCTACCGCGAGTCTGACTCGCTGACTCAGCATTTCAATACCCATGTATATCCTAACCTGATTACTATTCGTACAACTACCGGCCTCTTACAGGGCTCGGCAGCTACCGTTGGTCGTCCCGACCAATTTCTTATTTCCCTCTTACAGGGCTTGCTAATATATTTATAGAATAAGCTAATCTACCCTTGCGTAATTGGTTATCAAAGAAATAAGCAACCCTCCAAAATACAACATTCATGCAATAAGTGGTGAATAACATGCATGTCAATATATAAGGCATAAAATTTATTAAGAACACTAAAAAAAATACATATAAATGAACGTATAGTTAAGTAGATACATGGTTAATGGGTTTTGACAGAGTCAACCTCCGGAATACAACAATGGCAACCAGTGCTGCCAATAACACTGAAAGTAAAGGTATAACTAGGATTAGTATAATGGGAAAATCATTTGAGGGAGATCTTGACAATGGTCTTCTCTTAATTTTCAAAGGAGGTGAGTTTTCAGTCAATGTGAAATTGAAGGTTGATATGTAGGTATTATCAGTTAAATGCATTGTATTAAGGGTATTAGAAATTGTGGAAATAGTGTCTTCATGCAAAGACCTTCAACCAAATCCAATTTAGGACTCAACCCGGGACAATTGACTGATACCTTTGTCTTGTTAGGAAAAAAACAAATAATGAGATCCTTGAATGTTACAATGAGGGATTTGGTCTACCAAATTTCTTTTTATAATGACAATTGTTCAGAACAGACACATTCCTAACCAGAGAATTCATGTGAAGCTTCTCGGAACACAAAAGAGATCATGGTTTCTCTTAGATTGTCTACAGAAAGGATGTAATTGATTAGAAAATTCACTATGAGCACTAACTTTCAATTTTGAATGGTTTATCATCTTTTCAAAGATAATAGCAATTAATTTACCAAACACACTAATCTAGAGTTTGAGTGTCTCTTCTTGTTCAATATTAATAAAAATATTTCCAACACACTTCATTTTCAAAGACAGTCTTATTACTTTAAAATGATCACAATACTCATGTGTGTACGCAGATGAGAGGTCCCTAAGGTTCCAAGTCTGACCACAGCAGTTCCTAGGTTTTAGGTTTCCATGTATCTGCTTGACACCAAGTTCCAGTTGTTTAGGTCTCCCATCCCAAATACATACAAATGGTCAATACTATCTGTAAAATACATCAAGATTAATATTCAACTCATCAAGAATACAGTCAAAATATTCCCTATACTCTTCTGTGTTCTCAACATTGATACTAAGAGTATCACTATAATTATCTTCATAGATCCGCAAGCTAATTTTCCTCATGTCATCTAAATATCCTATCAATTCTTCTCTTGTTTCTAAATGTTTAAGTCTAAATTTGTTCCCACCTGCAGAATCAATTACCCTATATGGACCAGTGTACCTTGGTGAAAGTTTATTATTGGGTGAAGTTAGTTTGACCATTACTAAATCTCCAATTTTCAATTCTAGGTTATGAGCTATTTTGTGTTGTTGTTCTTTCATCTCTTGTGAATACACCTGCATATGTTTCCTAACTCTTTGGTGAATACTTTGAAAAGTATCTATCCTATTTAATATATAATCATCCATATTGTATATGGGTTTCTGCTCTGCAGTCAACATTTCATATGGCAGATTTTTGTCCTCCCCAAAAATTACAAAATGAGGTGTATCACCTGTGGCTACATTAATTTGATTGTTCAGGGTACACTTAACACAAGGAATCCAAGTATCCCAAGTTACACTATGAGGACTAATTAGGGTTCTAAGACATATAATTATCTTTTTATTTAACCTTTCTACTACCCCGTTACTTTGGGGGTGATTCACTAGTATATTGACTTTCTTTATATGGAATACACTACATAAATTTTCCAAGATTTTGTTATTAAATTCAGTCCCATTATCTGAAACTAAGATATTAGGTGTAGTAAAATTACAGATTATCTGATCATAGATTACGGAAGCAATAGTTTCAGCTTTCTTATTGATTATGGGTTGTAATATACAGAATCTTGAAAAATAATCAATGGCAACAAATAGGAATTTAAATCCGTTCTCTGACATAGGTAATTCTAATGTGTCAATGTGAACTCTTTCCCAAGGTTTCTGTGGAATAGGATAGGTGAGTATAGGAGCAGGTTTTGGTGTATTTCTTTTCACCTTTACACATTTTACACACTTTTCTATATAATCATATATAGATTTCTTCATACCTGGCCAAAAGTATTTAAGTTGTGCTTGTCTATAACTTTTATCCTTTCCTAGATGTGAACTACAATCACCATCATGAAGTAACTTCAATATCTCATTTACAAAAGTTTGTGGTATAACCAACTGATTTACTTGACCTCTAGAAATATCCTTCCCAGTTACTAATTCTTCTATACTACAAACAAAATTAATCAACCCAGTCCCAGTCATTGGTTGACTAATGTTTCTAGAAAGTGGATCTGCTAGATTCCTTCTACCCGGAATATATTCAAATTGAACTTCATAGCACTGGAGTATCGCAAACCATCTAGCAAGTCTGCCTTGAAGATTCTTATGCTTAAATAAGTTCTGAATAGCTGTGTGATCAGTCCAAACTCTGATGGGATACCCTAGTATCATATCCCTAAAACTTTCCAAAGAATAAATTACTGCTAAAGTTTCTCTTTCTGTTCGTCCAATAGTCTTTTACTTTTCAAAACAAGTGACACACCTTAAGGGCGTGTCTTTTTCCCTACGGCCAATAGTATTTCTTTTCATACCCATTTTACCTCTAATCCGAGAGGCTGTTACAGTCCTTCCAGAAATATTGCTGCATAAGCATAAGCATGAGCATGAGCATGACGTCATTGCGCAAGTGGTCTGCCGCTAACAGAGTGTTTGGATTACATCAGCGATTATTACCGGCCGTGTTTATACAGACAGAACGGCGCCTCAAACCTATGTTATAAAACATTGATGCCGAGCTACCGCGAGTCTGACTCGCTGACTCAGCATTTCAATACCCATGTATATCCTAACCTGATTACCATTCGTAAAACTACCGGCCTCTTACAGAAACCCCTTGCCCTTTTCTCTAAGAAATTCAGCAAGGGAGAATCCAAATACAGCGCTTATGATAGAGAACTCCTTGCGATCTACAAAGCGATCACCCGTTGGCCTGAAGCTTTCCCCTTGGCTGACATTAGTGCAGATTCCGTCTCTCGCGTTGTCATCAACACCTGGATTTCCAGATTCGGTGTTCCTCTCAGCCTCACGTCCGACCGTGGCGGCCAGCTCGAGTCCAACGTGTGGAACAAATTGATAAACATTCTAGGTATCCAGCGCATCAGAACTGTCAGTTACCAACCACAAGCTAATGGTACCGTGGAACGATTTCATCGTCAAATGAAAGCTTCTTTAACAGCCTCAACCCAACGTGATGACTGGTCACAAGCCCTTCCTCTTGCCCTTCTGGGCATACGTATGTCCTTCAAAGAAGGCCTGCAATATTCTTCTGCTGAACTCGTCTACGGAACTACCCTTAAGCTACATGGTCAACTCTTGGCCCTTGCTTCTAACTCTATTTCATGTCATGTTCAGGGCTATACTGCAAAACTGACAGACCATAAGCGTTCTCTTCAACCGGTGCAACCTCGTGCGCCATCTTCCAAGACTTTCGCTAGTCAAGACCTCGACACCTGCACACACGCGTTAATCAGAATTGACACTGTGAAGAAACCACTACAACAACCTTACCAAGGCCCCTTCAAGGTACTATGCAGAACTAGGAAAACGATTACCATAATGAAGAACGGCATGCCGTAATTCGTCAACATCGATCGTGTCAAGCCGGCCTATCTGCTCCGTGAGGACACGAACATACCTCACACCAAAGTAGCAGATACTTCACTTGCCGACAAGACTTGTGTCCGTAAAGTTTCGTTCCTCCTACCTCGTCACTATAAAGGAGGGGGGGGGTGTAATGTAGCAAGGTCATGCCTTGAAGCTTCGTTCTCTCTTGAATTTGCGTAGCATAAGTAGTTTTCTTTATTAATATTGTCATCTCGCTAGAACCTAGATTATAGAAATATAACATTATTAATACTATTACGTCTCGCATATCTATGTGTAAATGTCTATAGATATTAGTACTATTATTTTATAAAGTTAAAATTGCATTATGTAAGCCCGTCTAATGATGGTGCTATTAAATAGTGTATACCTCACATTATACATTTATTAAACAATCCCAAGATAATTGGAGTTTGAATAATTCCATTCTCTCACTGAAGTGTGCTTTTACCACTATGTAATAATCAAACACTACAATATCACTTCCACACAACATTATGGGGAAGAATCTTGGGCAATAATTCTCTCTCAATGAACTCCATGTATAAGTTTACTTATTAATCTATTCATTTAAATTCTTATTTATTTATTTACTTATTTATTTATGTGTCTGTTTATCTATTTTGTTTAGTTGTTTATCTATCTATTTATTTATTCATCTATTTGTGTATTTTTTCACTTAATTTTTTGTTTATTCTTTTATCTATTTGTACTTTTATTTTAATATCCATGTATCTAAATGTTTTTTACTTGTATATCTATTTATTGTTTTTATTAATTTATTTATTTAATCATTTACTTCATCATTTATTCATTTATCTATATATTCATCTATTCAATTAGGTATTTATTCAATCATTTACTTGTTTGTTTATTATATATTGAATTATTTACTTATCTCTTTAGTTAGTTTGCTTGTTGTTAATTTTCCTGGGGACTCTATTCATCTTAATGTCTCAAGATTGATTGGTTAATGGATTAATGTATCAGTGCATCAGCGAGCAATGAGATTAACTTGATGTAGACTTAGTTATTACATGAAGCCATACGATGTAAACACTTAATTCAGTCGCATTATGAAGACACGTAGTGCTGACATGAGATGTTGCCATTCGATATCATGACACAGGCCTATCAACAAAGGGTGCTGATTGATACCAATAACAACAGATCCGTAAAGTAATGGAAAAAATAATATGAATAGCATCTCCTCGGTACAACTACAGCAGCCAGTTATTGATGTGAGGGATAACTGAAAGATCCAGGGGTGTCTCTATAGTAAATGCCAGAGAAGGGAGATTGCCTTGGAGTCAACACTTCCCTGAAGCAAACCATTGGTCTCACCAGTTAGCCTCTATTTAGAAATCTGGAATTCATATGCTTCCTGCGGCTGTTTAGTACTCTTTGTAATTACATTGTACAGTATTCTGATATACTTGTAAAAGACGAACGTAACACACACACACACACACACACACACACACACACACACACACACACACACACACACACACACACACACACACACACACACACACACACACACACACACACACACACACACACACACACACACACACACACACACACACACACACACACACACACACACACACACACACACACACACACACACACACACACACACACACACACACACACACACACACACACACACACACACACACACACACACACACACACACACAAACACAAACACACACACACACACACACACACACACACACATGGCTCTGTGGTTAGAGCTCTGGCCTGCCACTACGGAGGTCCGGGTTCGACCCTCGCCCGGGGCTGAAATAATATCAGTATCGCAGCGCTGAGGGGTGTTACTCCAACTCTCGTGGGCGGGGAGTTGGGGGTGTGTGTGTGTGCAAGGTCATAGCATTACCCATAGATCGGACCTACGAGCTCTGAGCTCTCTTCCAGGAGGGAAATAGCTGTCGATCACAAGTCCAACACGTGATCCAAAGACCAAGTGAATACACACACACACACACACACACACACACACACACACACACACACACACACACACACACACACACACACACACACACACACACACACACAAAGGATTACAAAGGCGGAGCATGCCGACGGGAGACCTTTTGGTCCATATCTAGGTTGGATGCGAAAAAATCATAATGATAAATTAATAAGTAAAAACTATGATAATGTAAATAACAAATAAAATACATGAATAGATGCATAGGTATAGTTAGATAATAAACAAACAGGTAAATAGTAAATAATAAAGAATTGACATGTAACTAATAATAAATGAAAATCAAAACAGACAAATGATAACAAAGCAAAAACAAATAATATGAAATGAATTATAATCATTACAGCATCTTGCTTAGGTGTTTATCTAAATGATTTTTAAAGCTTCGAACTGAACTACATTCACTACCTGTGCAGGAAGTTTATTCCATTCATTAACTATACGGTTGACGAACTTGTTTCTACCTACTTCCAAATTGAATCTATTTCCGGACAGATTGAGACCATTGTTTCTTGTCTGATTCTCATTCAATGTGAAAATTTTGTCACTTTTGATGTTGTCAATTCCCTTTAGAATTATAAAGACCTGTATTAAGTCACCTCTGAGTCTACGCTTTCTTAGGGAAAACAGATTCATATGTTTTAGTCGATTTTCATATGATTTATTTTTGATATTTGGAATCAGATTTGTGGCTCGCCGTTGTACTTTTCCCAGTCTGTCAATGTCTTTAATGAGATTCGGTGACCATACGGAAACAGCATATTCCAAGTGTGGACGAACTAACGATTTATATAGCTTGTTAACGAGTGATGGACTTTTGAAATCAAAAGATCGCGCAATCAGTCCTAGAATCTTATTTGCTTTCTCAGAGGCTGAAATACACTGCTTGGATGATTTGAGATCGTTACTGATAATTACGCCGAGATCTTTTTCACTATCCACTTTTGTTAATGAATTTCTAAATAACTTGTAATCGTACTTACTGTTATTTTTACCTATGTGCATTACCTTGCATTTACTTGTGTTCAATTTCATTAGACACTTTTCAGACCATTGCTGTAATTTATCTAAATCTACTTGAATATCTAATTGGTTTAAGTGATCATTTGCCATTCCGCCGAGTTTTGTATCATCAGCAAATTTGGAAACCGTAGATTTTATTCCATGGTCTATATCATTTATATATACTATGAATAGAAGTGGCCCAAGAACGGAACCCTGAGGAACTCCACTTGTAACATTTTTCCATCTAGAAGTTTTTCCATTTAAAACAACTCTCTGTTTTCGATTACTCAACCAATTCCTAGTCCAACTTAATAGGCTACCACTTATTCCGTGTAAAGCTAATATAGTAAGTAGTCTTTCGTGTGGGACGGTATTAAAAGTTTTTGCAAACTCTAGATATATTAAATCTATATTGTTTTTTATGTCATAATTCGAGATAACTGTGTTGTAGAATTCGAGTAAGTTAGTCACGCAAGAACGTTTTCGTCTGAAACCATGCTGACTATCATTTATCAAACGGTTACTTTCTAAATGATGTTCGATAGCATCTCTGATGATAGTTTCCATTATTTTTCCTACGATTGAAGTCAAACTTATAGGCCTATATTTATTTGGTTTCTTTTTGTCATCTTTTTTGAATATGAGAGTAACGTTAGCTAGCTTCCATTCTCTTGGGACATCTCCGGATATGATGTTTTTCTTGAAAATATATTCTGATGGAGCAACAATCTCATCTTTGATTTCCTTCAAGATTCTTGGATGCCAACCGTCAGGCCCTGGTGTTTTATTAACTTTGAGTTTATCTATACACCTTTTAATTTTTTTCTTTTGTTGTATTTACCGTGGTAAGTTTACGCTTGACTTTTCACAGGTTTCAGTTTGGAGTTCACTTTGAGGTGTTTCGTTTACGAATACCGAGCTAAAATAATTGTTTAAAATATTACACATTCCTTCATTTGAATATTCAAGTTCACTGTCAGCAGATAATATTGGACCAATGTGATTCCTAACAACCTTTTTATCTCTAATGTAACTATAGAGTTCTTTGAGATTCTCTTTGGATTTATCAGTGATATTCGTTTCGTATTGTCGTTTTCTTTTCTTTTATATTATCTTATTTAAATCTCTCTGTATTGATACATAACTTTCATAGTTATTAGATGCACAATATTTCTTATAAGCCTGTCTCTTTTTAGCAATACATTTTTCAGTTTCTTTGTCGAG
>NC_134818.1:41589404-41656904 GCF_046742065.1 Oratosquilla oratoria
AGAGAGAGAGAGAGAGAGAGAGAGAGAGAGAGAGAGAGAGAGAGAGAGAGAGAGAGAGAGAGAGAGAGAGAGAGAGAGAGAGAGAGAGAGAGAGAGAGAGAGAGAGAGAGAGAGAGAGAGAGAGAGAGAGAGAGAGAGGGGGGGGGAGAAACACAAACGATCACGAGTCCAGCACGTAATCCAACGACCAAGGTGAATACACAGTCTATCCATTACGACATCGGCGAGAGCTTGGCTCCATTTTGTGCTTCAATTGAGTCTACCTTGACACTATCTATATAAACCTGGCTATATAGATACTGTCATACTATACATTGCGGGTACGAGCAGATTCTAAAAGTCAAACTATATTGGTGAAAAGGGAAAAAAGTACAGAAATGACTCTTTATACCCAGTGCATTGATTTTCTACTATGTAAATAAAAAAAAATTGATATTTGTTTGAAAAAAGTCATTAAAATTTCCATTTGGATTAACCAAGACACTTTGTAACCTATAAAGCCTAAGGCCTGCTCTAATCTGCATGAAATTACCTGGTGTTAACCAGAATAAAAGAATAAAACTTGACACTAAGTTTTAATGGGTTGATAATGAGTTGGATAAGGAGTTAAAGTATCTTGATTTATTAATTGAACGTAGATTCCAATTTGATGACTTTATTTCATGCTACTTCATCTAGTTTATAAGGATCTCTGGACATTAAGGAATTAAGAATACTTTGATTGATATGGTAAAGCACAGTGAATATTTAAATTATTTTGTGTATAAGTATATAGAGCGAAACTAATTGTAGTAAAGATAAATCTTAATAATGACAAAATCAGGATGTATTAGAGGAAAAGGAAATAATAGTTGCTGTGATCTGGCCATTTAGGAGACGCTCTTCGGCCAAAGCTAGAGCTTCTGCCTTATGTAATTGGGCAGCAAAGCACAATAATGCACTTATCGCAGCTGGGGATCGCACCCAGGCCTTCGTTATACGACGTGATCGAACTTAAAAATGTCACAATGGTACACTTACAGATCGTACATAAATTTGTAAAAATCAAAAGCACTCATGCTCTGTATGGTTATTGTTTTCTTAAAAGAAGAACACGATGCAAGTACTGTAAGGTATACAGTAGCTGGTTAAAGAAGTCTTACAAGAGACAGGAGTTTTGAAAGTAAATGCATGCAGGGGAGAGGGCGTTCGATTGTTAGTTCATTATCTGGTAAAAAGGAGATTGAGAGAGGACATTAATTAGAGAAAAATGAAAAAGAAATGCTGAAGTTGAGCCCGTTTAATAAAAAAAAAGAGAAGTATGGTAGGTAACAAAGGGTAAAGAAGAAACAGGAGTAATGGAAGAATAAGTATGTTTGAAGAGGAAGTATGAAAATGTACCAGAATGGTATGTAAAATAAGAAGAATAGAAAGAAACTGATAAAGAAGCATTGAACTGCAAGATAAAGAGGTGAAGGTGATTGTAGGAGAAAAAGAAGCAAGCTTATAAAGAAATGTCTGCAAAGAAGAAATGGGAAGCATATGAGAGGTACAGAATAGAGGGTGGAAGTAGAACACAGGGAGAAAGAGGCCAAGAGGAGAATAGATGTAAAGTGGGGTAGGTGTTTGACGGAGAATTTGATCATTATAAATCTTTACTTTGGAAGGAGGTGATAAGAGTGTGTGGCGGGGGGGGGAGGCGAGTTGGATAAAGAGTCGGTAAATGGTATAGATGGATGAGTGCTAATGGGAGTGAAGGCGGTAAGGGGAAGTGGGTGTGTATTTCACGGATTTGGTGATTACAGAGAAAGATAAAGATACCTTGATTGAGGCAGAGGTGTTACAAAAATGTGATAGGAAATGAGGATAATAGGACTACAGGAAGAACATTAGAATAGATAAAAGCTGGAAAAGCACTTGAGTTAGATGGATTTCACGTGGAATATCCGACGAAAGGAGTAGCTATGGTGGAATGACTAATGAGATTGTTTAATACGTGCCTAAGGAAAAAAAGCATTCCAGTGGACTCTAGGAAGGCATGGACAGCTCTACTATTCAAAGGAAAAGGGGTTGAATATAAATAGTCATTTAAGAGCCTGTGTTTACGAATACTGAACTAAAATAGTTGTTTGAAACCTCACACATTCTTTCATTCGAATATTCAACTTCACCGTCAGCAGATAGTAGTGGGCAAATGTGATTCTTAATAAAAATTTGATCTCTAAGAAAACTATGGAATTCTTTGAGATTCTCTTTAGATTCATCAGCGATATTAATTTCGTATTGTCATTATTTTTGTTGTCGCCTTTTTTAAATTCCTCTGTATTATAACAACTTTGGTAGCCGTTAGGTGCATCCGAACACTTGCATTTATTATAACCCCGTCTCTATTTGGCACCACACACACACACACACATATATATATATATATAAATATATATATATATATATATATATATATATAAATATATATATATATATATATATATTCTTGATTAAGCCATTATGAACGATATTTTGACATATTTCCCACTTTTGATCAACAAGTCTTTCGTTTAATTTTGTCTTGACTGAAATTAGGTATTTTAGATACACAACTATTCATTACACACACACACACACACACACACACACACACACACACACACACACACACACACACACACACACACACACACACACACACACGCACGCACACACACACACACACACACACACACACACACACACACACACACACACACACACACACACACACACACACACACACACACACACACACACACACACACACACACACACACACACACACACCACACACACACACACACACGCACACACACACACACACACACACACACACACACACACACACACACACACACACACACACACACACACACACACACACACACACACACACACACACACACACACACACACACACACACACACACACACACACACACACTCGCACGCACGCACGCACACACACACACACACACACACACACACACACACACACACACACACACACACACACACACACACACACACACACACACACACACACACACACACACACACATAAGAAAGGATTACAAAGGATTACAAAGGCGGAGCATGCCGACAGGAGACCTTTTGATCCATATCTAGGTCGGATGCGAAAAAAAAATAATTTTAATAATAAAATGATAAATAAAAACTATGATAATGTAAATAACAAATAAAATACATAAATAAATGCATAGGTATAGTTAAATAATAAACAAACAGGTAAATAGTAAATAATAATAAATTAACATATAACTAATAATAAATGAAAATCAGACAGACAAATGATAACAAAACAAAAACAAATAATATAAGATAAATTATAGTCATTACAACATCTTACTTAGGTATTTATCTAAATGATTCTTAAAGCTTCGAACTGAACTACATTGCACTACCTGTGCAGGAAGTTTATTCCATTCATTAACTACGCGGTTGGCAAAGTTGTTTCTACCTACTTCCAAATTGAATCTATTTCCGGACAGTTTCTTGTCTGATTCTTATTCAATGTAAAAATTTGGTCACTTGATGTTGTCAATTCCCTTTAGAATTTTATAGACCTGTATCAAGTCACCTCTGAGTCTACGCTTTTTTAGGGAAAACAGATTCATATGTTTTAGTCGATTTTCGTATGATTTATTTTTGATATTTGTAATCAGTTTTGTGGCTCGCCGTTGTACTTTTTCCAGTCTGTCAATGTCTTTAATGAGATTCGGTGACCATACGGAAACGGCATATTCCAAATGTGGACAAACTAACGCAATCAGTCCTAGAATCTTATTTGCTTTCTCAGAGGCTGAAATACACTGCTTGGATGATTTGAGGTCGTTACTGATAATTACGCCGAGATCTTTTTCACTATCCAGTTTTGTTAACGAATTTCCAAATAACTTGTAATCGTACTTACTGATATTTTTACCTATGTGCATTACCTTGCATTTACTTGTGTTAAATTTCATTAGCCACTTTTCAGACCATTGCTGTATTTATCTAACTCTTCTTGAATATCTAATTGGTTTGAGTGATCATTTGCCACTCCGCAGAGTTTTGTATCATCAGCAAATTTGGAAACCGTGGATTTTAGTCCATGGTCTATATCATTTATATATACTATGAATAGAAGTGGCCCAAGAACGGAACCCTGAGGAACTCCACTTGCAACACTTTTCCATCCAGAAGTTTTTCCATTTAAAACAACTCACGGTTTTCGACCATTCAACCAATTACTAGTCCAAACTAATAGGCTAACTCTTATTCCATGCAAAGCTAATTTAGTAAGTAGTCTTTCGTGTGGGACAGTATCAAAAGCTTTTGCAAAGTCTAGATATATTAAATCTATATTGTTTCTTTTGTCATAATTCGAGATAACTGTGTTGTAGAATTCGAGTAAGTTAGTCACGCAAGAACGTTTCCGTCTGAAACCATGCTGGCTATCATTTATCAAACGGTTACTTACTAAATGATGTTCGATAGCATCTCTGATGATAGTTTCCATTACTTTTCCTACGATTGAAATCAAACTTATAGGCCTATAGTTATTTTGTTTCTTTTTGTCACCTTTTTTGAATATGGGAGTAACGTTAGCTAGCTTCCATTCTCTTGGGACATCTCCGGATATGATGGATTCTTGAAAATAATTTCTAATGGAACAACAACCTCATTTTTCATTTCCTTTAATATTCTTGGATGCCAACCGTCAGGCCCTGGTGTTTTATTAACTTTGAGTTTATCTATACACCTTTTAATTTTTTTTTGTTATATATACCGTAGTGAGTAAGTTTACCCTAGACTTTTCACAGGTTTCAGTTTGGAATTCACTTTGAGGTGTTTCGTTTACGAATACCGAGCTAAAATAATTGTTTAAGATATTACACATTCCTTCATTTGAATATTCAAGTTGACCTTCAGCAGATAATAGTGGACTAGTGTGATTCCTAACAACCTTTTTATCTCTGATGTAACTATAGAGTTCTTTGGGATTCTCTTTGGATTTATCAGCAATATTCGTTTCGTATTGTCGTTTTCTTTTTCTTATTGTCTTTTTTAAATCTCTCTGTATTGATACATAACTTTCATAGTCATTAGATGCACCCGAGCACTTATATTTCTTATAAGCCTGTCTCTTTTTAGCAATACTATTTTTCAGTTTCTTTGTCGAGCCACTTTGGGCGAGCCTGATTTGGGGGACGTCTGTCCTTAAACGGAATGTAAGTTTGAATCATCTTAGTGAGCGTATTTTGAAATATTTCCCACATCTGATCTACAGGTCTTTCGTTTAATTTTGCCTCCCAATCTGTAAGCTGAAGCTCCTGACGGAGTCCTGTGAACTGAGCTTTACTGAAATCGGGTATTTTAGAAACACAAGTATCTATTCTAAAATTGTTTAGGAGTTTGAATCTAACTAAGTTGTGATCGCTATTTGCAACCTATTCACCGACTTCTACATCAGTTACCATGCTTTCGCGGCTAATGATCAATAGATCGAGTAAGTTTCCATATCTTGTGGGCTCTTTTACATGCTGAATTAAGTAATTTTTGCCAAGAAAGTCAATCAAGCGACTACCGATATGGCCATCTTCAAGGGTCATCCAATCAATGTCTGTAAAATTGAAATCACCCATTATCAATAAATCCCAGTTGCAGAAACTAGACAGTTCTTGAAATAACAGTTTGTCGTCTACTAATGATAATGTCTTTGGCCTATATATTACACCTATATTAATTTTTTGTCCATTTGTTTGGGTTAACTCAACCCACAAACTATCATATGCATCCTGTTTCACTTTCTCTAAAACACAAGGATGAATATCGTTTTTAACGTACAACAAAACACCCCCACCTTTCTTGTGGTTTCTATCCTGATGAAAGTGTTTAAATCCCGCAATATTAAATTCAGCTTCGAACTCTGTACCATTTACCCATGTCTCAGTTATTCTTATCATATCGAGATTTTTGCTTCTGCCATACGCCTGTAATTCTTGAAATTTGTTCCTAATACTACGTGATTATTTCTTCTTTTTTTTTACACATTTTGAGTTTCAATATCATGTCATACATTATCATTTTGTTTTTCATTTATACCTTGCTCTATATTATTATTTGGTCCTTCATTGACATTCAATGCCTCATTAACATTTCTCCCATCAAAATTAATATTTCTCCCATCACGGACATCTGGTCGATCACGGTCATCCGATCTCTTTTGTACATTTTGTCCCCCTACGTCACCGTAATTTACGCCGGCCTCCCATCGTTCATTGACATTATGTCCGGCATCCCTTCCTAAAATTATATTTTGTCCTGCAGTGACATTATATACTACCGTGATATTATTTCCTCCACTATAATTACATCCCATCGTGATCTTTTGTCTTCCACTGTCATTACATCCTATCATGATATTTTGGCCTTCATTGACATTCTGTCCGGTATCCCTTCCTAAAATTTTGTCCTCCACTGACATTATATCCTACCGTGATATTTTCTCCTCCATTATCATTACATCCTATCGTGATATTTTGTCCTCCACTATCATTACTTCCCATCGTGATCTTTTGTCCTCCACTGTCATTACATCCTATTGCGACATTTTGTCCTATGACATTACATCCTAATGTAACATTTCGTCCTCTAGCGACATTATATCCTAAAATTATATTTTGTCCTATACTGGCACATTGGTCTACATTAATGCTATGCTCTACACTGTTTTCCCAAGTACATTCTATTTCCCCTTCCCTTTGGGCTTCTACCCTAAAAAAGGAGCTAATTCATTACAAACTCCCACAATGAGGTTTGTAAGAACATCTTTGCCTCTGCGGGTAAGGTGGATCCCATCAGAAGCGTAAAGGTCATGGCGCCTAGAAAAGAGATACCAAGGATCAAGAAAGTGGTATCCCAATTGTGTGCACAACTGCGATATCCTATCATTTACCCCTATTGCTCTACTGTTCCAACACGAGCCTGCGTAGATCCTCGGGAGGATCCCACAGACTACGTGACGGCTCCCACGTTCCTTCATCTCCTGAAGGAGGGCCTTGTAATTCCGAACAAGCTCCTCTGATCTCACCCTACCTACATCGTTACTTCCCGTATGAACAATCGTAACCATGTTCTTCCGTCCTTGCTCCCTGATGGACTGGGTACAATCGGCGATCCCACTGCCCGGTTGACATACAAGCTTGCAACGTCGCTTAGTCTTCCGCTGCAGGATGTCGTCATAGCCTCGAACCATGGAGTGCCCCACCACCAAGAACTCCTGGTTTTCAGCCACTTCATCCTCCAGTAGAGCAAAGCGATTGGCTAGAGCCAACGGTTGCTCCACAGGGCACACATCTACCGAACGCGGGCTCGACAAACGGGACCCTGCGGAGCGCCACTCGCTCACGGCAGTGACAGAAGGGGAAGAAGTGCAACGCTCTTTGGGTTGTGGGGAGGGTTCACTCTTCTCACGGAGCGCACTCCTGAGAAGACGAATTTCGTCCTCACACATCCTGAGACGGACTTCTAGGTTCACGCAACCTTCACAAGCCATTTCGCTCCTCTTTTAGCAATAAAAACGGCAAAGAGAAAATACAAATCAACAACAACATAAAAATCAACGCGGTCTCTAATAAACTAAATACGCGAAGCTTACTCTGCTTACCTTATACTATTTCTCCTACATTTGGAGTACAGTAACAAAATACTGTTTTGAATTTAAATAGAACACTACACTTTATCTTATATCTGTAACTGTATAGCGCTATACGTATACAATTACAAAAACAACACAATCACTTAACACTATTCGGAGATATAAATTTCACAGGTATTCGCTAGCTGGTGTCTGTGCAGAAAAACGAGGTCTCTAGCTGAGGTCACGAGCGGACTGAGCTGAGGTCACGAGCGGACTGAGCTGAGGTCACACACACACACACACACACACACACACACACACACACACACACACACACACACACACACACACACACACACACACACACACACACACACACACACACACACACACACACACACACACACACACACACACACACACACACACACACACACACACACACACACACACACACACACACACACACACACACACAAACACACACACACACACACACACACACACACACACACACACACACACACACACACACACACACACACACACACACACACACACACACACACACACATATATATATGTATATATATATATACATATATATCAGCGAAAAAAATACACGGGAGCGACGTGCGATTTCGCTCGGGAAAGTTCCAATGTCGCTCTCGCAAATCCAATAGCGGGAGCGATCCCTCACACACACACACACACACACACACACACACACACACACACACACACACACACACACACACACACACACACACACACACACACACACACACACACACACACACACACACACACACACACACACACACACACACACACACACACACACACACACACACACACACACACACACACACACACACACACACACGCACAAACACACACACACACACACACACACACACACACACACACACACACACACACACACACACACACACACACACAAAAACAAAAACAAAACAAAAAACGCTCCCGCGACAAGATTCAACGTTTTCCATGCATTATCCATCATTTGCAATCCCTGAATCCCATCACCAATGATGAAAGGATCAGAGCAAACAGCTTACTCGTGATCAATCATTGCATTATCAATCGATATCATAAACGCAACGTATCAATCAACTTTAATTTGTTGATGTGCGTACGTATGTGTACGCGGTATAGCTGCAAGAGTTCAATCACTTACCTAGCCTAGCTTCGTATCAGCTGCATGCGCGCGTATACTATTACATGTTCACTAGACTACACGACTATCGTGCTACATAATGTTCACAATATACGTAAATCAGTTCCTAAGATTGACAAGATAGGTCCATAAGATAATACACATACATAAATTCTTGTGCAATGAATGGAACACGTTGACAAAGCAAAAGAAGAACGAAATACTATATAAAGGTAGCAATAATTAATTTGATATTCTTCGCTCTATCCCTCGTAACACAAAAGCACCTATTAATAACCACCTTGGCACCACCTGGTGTGATTTCTACAAATATAATTCCCACAACACACGGGATTCCAGATAACGTCCAATACAAAATACAATGGGTTCCATTCACAACTCAACATCACACTCTAATGCTAACTGCAGAGTCCAACGATCAAACAGGATTCCCCCACATACAACATGCAATAGATCCAACAATTCCTACAACCACTCATCTAGTGTGAGTAATAAACAAACGAGACCCCAACCGTCATCAGGCAACCAAAATCATACCTAATATGCTCTACATAACTCCTATAATCATTCAGATAGAGACTGCCACTAATAGAACCACGAATCTACCTCCAGATCTACTCATCACAACCAAAACAGACAATATTTGGTTCATGATACATTCTCCCACTCTGACAACGAGACCTCTCACGGAAAACAGACAGTCGGGAGAATGCACACAAGCCTCCCACACGGGAAACCCATAACATCATTCATAGGTGAACCAGAATCCCTATGCTTCCTGGGCACAATAAGAAACGTTCTTTGTACTTCCCTAATGAACACAAGTACAAAGAGAAATATATTTTCAGAGTCCATATGTGCACAATTAGGTGACACCTAAGCTACTGATAGCCCACAGTTTACAGGAACTACGATAGGTGATACGCACCTAGAATTAATTTCAACTATAACACTCCCCATAGCCATTGTTAATAACTACTTGCCACCCACTACTTCTGTGGAGTCGAAAACTGGACCCTTGAATGTAATGGCATTTTAGGGTTAGAACATGCTATGCTCAAGTTAGGTGACGTTAAGATCCCACCATCACCTATCTCGCCGCTTCTAAGCAACTTGGTGAGCACCCCCACCCTCCACGTCACCTTACCGGAGTGTCACAACATCCTGCCTGCAACCAAGTTTGCCTAACTCAGCATCTGCTGGCTTTACCAAAACACAAGATCCCCCCGCAAACCTCCGAATCAACATCAGGCAATACCACCAACATTACACCTTTCCCCACCAACGCATATATGCCAAATCAGACAACACCCCCCCCCTTTTCAACACGCGAATTCTCACCAACTGCAAAATTACAAAGGATTACAAAGGCGGAGCATGAAGACATGAGACCTTTTGGTCCATATCTAGATCCGATGTGAAAAATCATAATAATGATATATAAATAAATGAATAAATAAAAATTATAATAAGGTAAATAATAAATAAAATACACAAATAAATGCATAGGTATAGTTAAATAATAAACAAACAGGTAAATAGTAATTAATAATAAATTGACATATAACTAATAGAAAATGAGAATCAAGCAAATAATAATAAACAAACAGACAAATGATAACAAAAAAAATAAAAATAATATAGAATAAATTATAGTCATTACAGCATCTTGCATAGGTGTTTATCTAAATAATTCTTAAAGCTCTGAGGTGAACTACATTGCACTGCCTCTGCAGGAAGTTTATTCCATCCATTAACTACACGATTGGTGAAGTTGTTTCTACCCACTATTTCCGGACAGTTTAAGATCATTGTTTCTTGTCTGATTCTCATTCAGTGTGAAAATTTTGTCACTTTTGATGTTGTGAACTCCCTTTAGAATTTTAAAGACATCAAGTAACCTCTGAGTCTACGCTTTTTTTTTTTTTTTTTTTAAGACAGACTCACATGTATTAGTCGATTTTCGTATGATTTTTTTCCCCAATATGTCAATGTCTTTAATGAGATTCGGTGACTATACGGAAACAAAGATCGCGCAATCAGATCTAGAATCTTATTGGCCTTCTCAGAGGCTGAAATACATTGCTTGGATGATTTGAGATCGTTACTGATAATTACGCCGAGTTTCTTTTCACTATCCACTTTTGTTAACGAATTTCCAAATAACTTGAAATCGTACGCACTGTTATTTTTACCTACAGTATATGCATTACCTTGCATTTACTTGTGTTAAATTTCATTAGCCACTTTCCTGACCATTGCTGTAATTTATCTAACTCTTCTTGAAAATCTAATTGATTTAAGTGATCATTTGCCATTCCGCAATCAGATCTAGAATCTTATTGGCCTTCTCAGAGGCTGAAATACATTGCTTGGATGATTTGAGGTCGTTACTGATAATTACGCCGAGTTCCTTTTCACTATCCACTTTTGTTAACGAATTTCCAAATAACTTGTAATCGTACTTACTGTTATTTTTACCTTTATGCATTACTTTGCATTTACTTGTGTTAAATTTCATTAGCCACTTTCCAGACATTTGCTGTAATTTATCTAACTCTTCTGGAATATCTAATTGATTTAAGTGATCAGTTGCCACTCCGCACAGTTTTGTATTATCAGTAAATTGTGAGACAGTAGATTTTAGTCCATGGTATATATCATTTATATATACTATGAATAGAAGTAGCCCAAGAACGGAACCCTGAGGAACTCCACTTGTAACATTTTTCCATCCAGAAGTTTTTCCATCTAAAGCAATTCTCTGTTTCCGATCACTCAACCAATTACTAGTCCAACTTAATAGGCTACCACTTATTCCGTGTGAAGCTAATCTAGTAAGTAGTCTTTCGTGGTGGACGGTGTCAAAAGCTTTTGCAAAGTCTAGATATATTAAATCTATATTGTTTCTTTTATAATAATTCGAGATAACTGTGATATAAAATTCGAGTAAGTTTCACGCCAGAACGTTTCTCTCTGAAAATAATGCTGGCTATCATTTACCAAACAGTTACTTTCTAAATAATGCTCGATATCATCTCCGATGCTAATTTCCATGATTTTTCCTACGATTAAAGTCAAACTTATAAGCCTGTAGTTCTTTGGTTTCTTTTTGTCACCTTTGAATGTGGGAGTAACATTAGCTAGCTTTCATTCTCTTGGGTCATCTCCGGATATGATGGATTTCTTGAAAAAAAATAAAAAATAATAATGGAACAACAATCTCCCTTTTCATTTCCTTCAAGATTCTTGGATGCCAACCGTCAGGCCCTGGTGTTTTATTAACTTTGAGTGTCTCTATAGGAATCCAGGACATAATACCTCCACCCAAAATATCTACAGCCAAAATCCCTTACCCAAAATACCTCCTAAACCACCCATAATACCTCCATGCAAATGATAAGTGTTATGATAAGGACATTTGGGGATGATATTGTAAACAATATGTAGAGTATAGAATCCTATGGATTAGAGGACTTTTTCATTGAGGATTATGGTCGTATGATAGATCAAAGGAATAGTCAATTCTCTATAGGAATCAGATCACGCTAAAAGAATCTGCAGAAAATATGATCAACTCCAGTTGCGTCTGAAGAGACTTGTGTCTGGATTACATCAACTGTCGAAAAGACATTCGTGAATTTCTTGAAGGAATTGGATACAACATGCGATTTTTAAAGCAATTCCAGTGACTGAAATTCTAGAATTGATAGAATACTAAATTCTGGAATTGGTTTTATACTGTTCAAATTTATCTATAAAATCTATAAAATCATAAAATGTTAAATAATGAATATGTATTAATTTGAAATGTATTACTTGTGTACATACATACATGCATACCCCAAAAAGAAAAAGGCATAGAATACACTCCCATCCATTTCATTTCCCATATATTCCACTTTCCTCCCCCCTCCTCCCTCCCTCCTATCTTGGCACCTCCTGAATGACGGGTCATCCCTGCATTCTGTCCACTGCCCTAGGTCAGAAGCAGTGTCGCAAGACACAGCATATCCACAGCAAGGCCGTTTCATAAATTCGGCGACCCCCCTCTCCGTCCCGTCATGTAGAAAACGAGAAGACGGGGAGAAATCCCGTCGGGCTGCGTTTTTTTTTTCTCACACATACTTCCTTACCCCCCATCCCCACCCACTCCCCCTCATGCATCACAGCCTCATCTATACACAACTCTTCTTCATTCACCCCTATCTTCTGTCCTCTCCCGTCCTTCCTCTACAGACATTCCTCTCTTTTGTAAAGCCCCTTTCACCCCATCCATCCATCTCATCCTAGGACGCCCCCTCATATTCCTTCCTTCCACCTCAGCCTTCAACACCTCTTTTACTAATCTTTCTGCACTCATTCTTTCCATGTGTCCAAACCATCCTAATAGACTTTCATCAACCCTATCTTCCAGCTCCCTTTTCACCCCTGTTCTTCTCCTCACCTCCTCATTTCTCACTCAATCTAGCCTAGTAACCCCTATCATACTTCTTAGACATTTCATTTCAAACACATTCAAACTCCTTCTCTCTTCCTCTCCCATGTTCCATGTCTCTGCCCCGTACATTGTTGTTGGCACAATCACTCCTTCATATAACCTCCTCTTAGCATCCATTCCCAGATGTCTATTTCTCATTACACTTTTTAATCCACCAAGGCATTTACTCGCTTCTCTCAATCTACATTCTACCTCCACCCCCATTCCTCCCTTTCCTGTCACATTCGCACCCAGGTATCTGAAACTATCCTCTTCCTCCAGTTTCTCACCCTTAATACTCACTTCCAGCCTACTGTCACTCTCTCCCCTTGTACATCTCATCACCTTACTTTTGCCCACATTTATCTTCAGCTTCCTTTTTTCACACACCTTCTCAAACTCTGTCACCAAGTTCCTCAATCCTTCCTCTGATCCTACTACAAGCGCAGCGTCGTCAGCAAACAACAGCTGGCTCACCTCCCACTTTTCTCCATTTTCTTTAATCATCTCCAACCCCTGACCCACTACCCTTGCATTCACCTCTCGCACCATCCCATCCATGTAAAGATTGAACAGCCAGGGCGACATAACACACCCCTGACGAAGTCTCACCTTTACCTCAAACCATTCACTCTCTTAATTTCTTATCCTAACACTCTTGACTGCTCTTAACAGCTTTCCTCCTATCCCATATATCTGCAGTACCTACCACAGTGCCTTCCTGTCTACCCTATCGTAAGCCTTTTCCATATCCATAAAAGCCCCAAAAAACATCCTTACCTTTTCCTATAACTTTCTCACATATTTGTATTACCACAAAAATCTGATCCACACATCCCCTACCTGTCGTTAAACCACACTGTTCCTCATCAATTACTCCCTCTGTTCCTCTCCTAATCCTCTCAATCAAGACACTCCCATAAGCCTTCCCAACTACACCCAACAAGCTGATCCCTCTGTAACTACTACACTCACACTTGTCCCCCTTTCCCTTGTAAAGTGGAACTATACAGGCACTCCTCCATTCCTCCGGCACTCTATCCTCTCTTAAACAAACATTAGATAGCCTCACCAGCCAGTCCACCATCACTGTGCCTCCTTTTTTAAGACATTCTGCTTGGCATCCATCCAGACCAGGTGCCTTACCTGCTCTCATCATCTTAACAGCTGCTTTCACTTCATCCTTCCTTATTTCTCCTCCATTTTCCTCACTCATCACGATCATTTTCTTCGCATTTCCCACTGCAACTACCTTTCCCTGTCTATCGTCCTTCTAATTTAGCAACTTCCTAAAATACTCTGGTCACCTTCCTCTCACTGCCTTCTCTTCTATTATCATCTCTCCATCTGCACCTTTTACCTTTTCTTCTCTACTTGATTCACCTCCTCTTCCTATTTTAATTTCTTTCCAAAACATCTTTTTATTACTTTCAAAAATTTCTGTCATACTCTTTCCCCATTTCACATCTGATCTCCTCTTTGCTTCCTTTATCTTATGCTTAACTTCCTTTCTCTTTACTTTGTACCTCTCATACGATTCCCTCTTCCTAATTTGTAGCCAATCTATGAATGCCTTCTTCTTCTCTTCTACACCCTTCCTTGCTTCCTCATCCCACTACTCACTACCCTTCCTTCTATTTCCTCCCGCCCTCCTTGTTCCACACACCATCTTTGCACACCTTATGACTCTCTATTTGAACCATTCCCATTCATCCTCCACCATCTCCGCCATCATTTCTCCACTACGATTTTTACCCGGAACTCCATACTTCCCAACCACTCCGTCAAATGGTTTATTTCCTACCCTAGCATTTAGGTCTCCCACCACAAATACATTGACATTTCGCCTTAATCTCTCTATGCACTCATTTATATCTACCTAAAAAGCCTCCCTTTCTCTACACTCTTCTCACTACCAGGCCCATACGCACTTACAAAAACCCACATCTCCTTTCACAGCTTCCCCTTCATCCACATCAACCTTGATGTCACCTCCTTCCACTCCACTACCCGCTTACTTATCTCTTCACTTACTAGTATAGCCACCCCTTCTCTCCCTTGTCCACTCTTCACTCCTGAGTATCTCCCAGCTACACTCCCAAACTCACAGTTTCCCTTTCCTTTCATTTTATTTTCGCTCAAAAGCAGTACATCCATCTTTCTTCTCACAAACATACTGCCTATCTCTTCCCTTTTACTCTCATCTGTACCATATCCACGCACATTGGAAAGCTCCCAGACCCCCTTATGCCTTTACCTTCTTTTTTAGGAATGTCCCCTTTTAGGGTTACAGGTAGTAGGACTCCTAATCCATCCCCCGTCCCTTTTTTGTCGCCTTTTACGACTCAAGTGGAAATACTTGGTGGCAGTATTCTTTTCCCCCATCACAGGGTAGGTAGGCAAAAAAAGGAAATGAATATTCAGAGAAATGGTACAGGACAGTAACAAGGGGTTGGGGGACAGCATAACGGAGGGACAGTCGTAGTATAAAAGGGTCATAATTTCTCTATGTACAGAGTTTTCCTCTATCACAGACAAAATGATGTGTGGCTCTGGTCCGTAGGGGCGCCCCATATAGACCCTAAAGTATCAACTGCATGCTACTTTGACACAATAACATGCAGCCAATACCCCAGACGGGTATTACTTACCATTTAACCATGTCTCGGTTATTCCTATCATATCGAGATTTTCGCTTTTAACATACGCCTATATTTCTTGAAATTTGTTCCTAATACTACGAGCATTAACGTACATGGTTTTAAGAAACTCGAGATTATTTCTTTTTGACACGTTTCAATATGCCCTACATTATAATCTTGTTTTTTATTAACAACTTGATCTATATTGATATTTGGTCCCTCATTGACATTCAATGCCTCATTAACATTTCCCCCATCACGGACATCTGATCGCTCACGGTCATCCGATCTCTTTTGTACACCACGATTTACACCGGCCTCCTGTCGTTCATTGACATTCTGTCCGGCATCCCTTCCTAAAATTATATTTTGTCCTCCAGTGGCATTATATCCTACCATGATATTTTGTCCTCCACTATTGTTACATCCAATCGTGATATTTTGTCCTCCACTATCATTACATCCCATCGTGATATTTTTTCCTTCGTTGACATTATGTCCGGCATCCCTTCTTATGTCCTTCACTAACATTATATCCTACCGTGATATTTTGTCTTCCACTCTCATTACATCTCATTGTGATATTTTGTCCACCACTATCATTACATCCCATCATGATATTTTGTCCTCCACTGTCATTACATCCCATCGTGACCTTTTGTCTTTTGACATTACATCCTAATGTAACATTTGGTCCTCTACCGACATTATATCCTAAAACTATATTTTGTCCTATATTGGCATATTGTTCTACATTATTGCTATTCTCTAGTCTGTTTTCCTCAGTACACTCTATCTCCCCTTACCTTTGGATTTCTACCCCAAAAAAGGAACTAGTACATTACAAACAATGAGGTTTGTAAGAACATCTTTGCCTCTGCGGGTAAGGTGGATCCCATCGGAATCATAAAGGTCATGACGCCCGGAAAAGAAATACCAAGGATCAAGAAAGTGGTATCCCAGTTGTGTGCGCAAACATGGTAGCCTCTCATTGATCCCTATGGCTCTACTGTTTCAACACGAACCTGCGTAGATCCTCGGAAAGATCCCATACACTACGTGACGGCTCCCACGTTCCTTCATCTCCTGAAGGAGGACCTTGTAATTCCGAACAAGCTCCTCTAATCTCACCCTACCCACATCGATACTTCCCGTTTGAACAATCGTAATCGTGTTCGTCCACATTTGCTCCCTGATGGTCTGGGTACAGTCGGCGATCCCAATGCCCGGTTGACATGCAAGCTTGCAACGTCGTTTAGTTGTCAACACGCGAATTCTCATCAACTGCAAAATTACAATCTCTCCAGAGGAAAGTATGATCGTTTCAACAACCATACATGGTGGAATTCCCGCCCAAGACTTATTTGTGTCTACAGATACCTGTAGTAGAAAGAATCTCCATAAATCTGATGTATGGAATACAGTTAGACAGAATAAAGATACAATAATTTTACTAGAGAACATCTCGCATACCCCAGTTAACCTTAACAAAAAACACACAGATAGGTATAGCTCAATTATACATAAACATAATTCAGGTGACACACACCACCCCTATCACCAGACCAAACCCCACCTCTTGAAGATATCAAGTTATAGACTTCTAAGAAGCCAGAAACAACCTATGAATATTTTTCAGTCCCATCGTGAGGAAATCGCCTTCGACGATGAACATTTGAGAAAAACATCCCTGGTTAAACACCATATACACATACCATCCCATACACACCCAATCTATACACCAGCCTATAGAATTCCTCAGAGTAGAAAAATTCTTGTTTCAATCCACATAAACGAGTTGCTGGAACAAGGTCTCATTATACACTCTCAGTCCCTTTAGAACTCCCCACAAACACAAACACCACTCATGACCGCATGCCAATGCCCGTTATGGCAGATGTTCTCCAGTCACTGGGCCAAGGAAACAAGGTTTTCTCAGCCTTAGATCTCAATGCTGCCTTCTGGCAGATACAATTAACGGAAGAATCTAAACAGATAACCACCTTTAACATTGATAAGGGTCACTACAAATTTAATCGTATGACCTTCGGGCTGAAAAACGTCTCTTGTAAACTACAACAAATTAGGCAAATCCTTTTTCATCTACCTAGATGACCTTATAGTATTTTCACCTACTGTGGAAGAACACTTTGACACAATTCGGTACGTCTTACGCACCATCAGCAACGTTGGCCTTAAGATTCAACTTAACAATGGCTCATTTCTGAAAAAGGAAAGTACTTTTCTTGGCTACACAGTGAATAAAGAAGAAATCCACACAAGATCAGAGCCATTATTGAATTCCCCATTTAAAACATTCAGAAGATCTTATCAAGAAAATCAAGGAAATTAACATATCAGGCCGTAGTTTATTAAGTCTTGATATTGTTTCATTATTTACGAACATTTGTGTTGGTAATGTTTTGTCCTTTCTAGAAACCAAGCTACAAGCATTCCAAGACAAATTCACCCTTCCGGTTTCCAAAATTATTGCTCTTGTACCCACCTGCGTGTCATCTGTTTTTTTCCTTTCCAAATTTGTTTTTCAGGCAAAAGTTTGGTTGTAGCATGGATTCTAACCTTTGTCCTGCTTTGGCCAATCTTTACATGGAATACTTTGAGAGTGTTTTTCTTCCAAAAATAAAACCCCCAGGTATGATTTGGTTCAGATACGTTGATGATATTTTCAATCTTTGGGATGAGAATTGGGGTCCCTTTGATATTTTTCTAGATAAACTCAACAATTTAACAACTAACATCAATTTCAAAGTAGAATGGAAAAAATATGACAAAATCCCCTTTTTAGACACCTTAATTATGAGCAATGGGAATAAGCTTGCCTTTACTGTTTTTAGAAAGAACACCCATTCAGGAAGTTACCTTTATTTCTTCAGTCATTACCCAGATCATATTAAAAGGAGTGTAGCTTCGGGACTCCTTCTCCAAGTCTTTAGGACTTGTAGCCCCCAATTTTTAGGACATGAATTAACTTCTACTAGATCCCAATTAACAAAATTAGCTTACCCTCATTGGTTCCTGGATAAAGCCCTTAGCCAAGCCAGAATTTTTTTTTTCAACCCCCCTTCCACTAAGCCGAAAGAGAGACAAAATCCCCTCGTCATCCCCTTTTCAGAGTTCATCAGTGATTTGTCCAAATTTCTTCCCAAAGAGAAGGTAAATCTAATTCATAATTACCCTAATACTATTAGTAAAAAAGTTGTTAATGTTCACCAGAGGTTGAGAGTAGATCATATCCCAGGTGTTTACTCCCTTCCATGTAATGATTGCAACCTTTCATACATAGGCCAGACGGGTAGAGACTTAAGGAAAAGATTGAATGGACTCAAGAGGTCGATTAAGTATGGCCAAGAAAATTCAGCCGTGTTTCAGCACGTGAATAAATTTAATCACCGTATGGACTGTGATAAATCTGACCTTTTTATAAATCAGGCTGTGGGTTCAGGAGGAAAATGGTGGAATCCATATTAATTGAATATCTGCCTACGATGAATATTTCTAAGGGTCAATGGACCCCAGGCATTATCTTAGGACTATTCATCACCAAACATATTGTCAACAAGCTTCCTCCCCCTCCCCCTGACCCGACCTCATGTCATCCCCAGGTCACATAGGGTTGGGATAGTGACGTTTATTATTTTCCATGTTCCCTTTCTTTAGTAAGAGGTTGCTATTTAAGATAGCATCCTCCTTCCACTTTGTACTACTGAAGAGGATTGCAGTTAGCAATCGAAATATATAGTTTCGCTTACGCAACTCTTTCTTTCGTCCGACTATGGTGTTAGTTGTGATTTACAAATGGGTTACTACATTTCTCACCAGTTACAGGGTAAGATAGCAAGATGGTACACAGACATCTTAGAATTCAGCCTACAGATTGCCTACATAAAAGGTAAGGCAAACGTCGTTGCAGACGCACTTAGCAGAAACCCCCTGATAGCAACAGTTCCAACCCACCCACTACATTTCCCCTCAGGAACTTCGAGAGGAAAAGAGAAACAACCCAATTTGGTCACATGTAATCCTCCACCTTGAAACGGGAGCCACCCTACAAAAACACCCCTCCCCCATCCCCCTCCGAGAATTACATCTAAAAGAGGGAATTCTTAAAAGAGTCACTACTACTCCAACCCAAACAGTGATCCCCCAATTCACTGATTTTCAGAGACCTCTTAAAGGTCCACGATAGCCCCATTGCAGGTCACTCAGGCAGAGATAAATGCCTGCCAAACACCAGACATGCTTAAGATGGCCACTGACATCACCCGTCACATTGAACACTGTACTACCTGTAATCAATTTCGTGGGGCAGACGGGGTGGACTCTAGACCACTCCAAATTGGAGAGGTACCCATCCCCTCAGAACCATGAGATACTATGGGTATTGATCTTTTAAATCCACCTTCATGTCGCCAAGGTTCCCATTACGTCCTTGCAGCAGTGAATTACTTTTCAAAGTATACAATACTAGTGCCCCTACCAGATAAATCAGCAGAAACAGTGGCCCAAGCCTTGGTTGACCACGTGTTCTGCAAATACAATATACTTCGTCAAATCCTCTCTGACAACGGCACGGAATTCAGGAATGAAGTGTTTCAAAAGGTGGACAAATTGTACCACATCAACAGGTTATACGCCACAGCATATCATCTACAAGGAAATTGACTTATAGAGAGAACAAACAGAAAATTCCTCAAAGTCCTCCGTCCCCTACAAGAGTGTCCTTGTAACACGTGGGAAGACTGGGCCCACAAATTCAGGCCAGCATAAATGGCTCTATAAACTCAGCGACGAAGAACTCCTCCCACTTCGCACTCTTCCGCCAACCCCTCCGTATGCCTAATGACATACTGGAGAAACCCCCTCCTCCCCTATACACCGTATAAAATTACGTAAACCGTGTAGAACTCGCCATGCACTTGATCCACAAAGAAGTCAAAAAGACCCTCGAAGAACAAAAACAACTCGAATCAAACAACATAAATACTCTCGATTCTTGTCTCACACCCCAGGTGACGTTGTCGTCCTTAAACACTACGACAGATCAAACAAAATTAAACCAATTTTTTTTTTTATCCCCTTGTAGTAGCAGATACACTAAGCAAAACACCTTCCACCTTATGGAGCCGTCAGACGACACCCTCATGACAGTACATGGAGAAAAACTGAAACCGATCAAATCAACACTCGATGTCAAGTCCATCCTAGACAGACATGGTTTCCTACCAAACTGACCTCCACCCACCACCCTACATCATTCACCCACGACCAAGAAACCTCAACCCCCTACTCTTCATATGTCACTACTGTTACGGGCGGCTGGTATTTGAAGAGACGTTATGTATAACGTCTAAGTGCTTAAGAACCAGCTCACTTCTAGAAGCCACTGTAGGACTGAACTATCTGGTCAGGGCCTAGATAATCCGTAAGACTAGAAGTAAAGGTAACAAAGAAGATTCCAGGAAAGGAATATTAAACTAGCGATAAAACTAGTAAACGAAATTATTAATGGAAAATATTTACAGGCAATCAACACAAAAGAGAATGGGCAGTAGGGTCAATGGGACCGTTACATGATTATAAGAATATGGAAATTATCGTTCAAATAAGAAACACAAGATAAGTATACAATATGGTACTATCTAAGTACAAAGAGATCAGGAACATGCATCAGAATAAGTAATAAGTACAAATATAAGTAAAGTAATGCAATGTATATCAGACACGTAATGTAGGCAAAAAGGGTGATCACTTCACACCAATCGTCTCATGAATCTAAACCTTCTAGTTTTTATCAAGAGATCAATATGTGGGAATATGACAAGGTGTGAGCGATTTCCACCGCTTATATACCATTGGACCGGAAGCGGGATACTTCCGGTTAAGGGTGCGGGTGAGCGAAAGGGGGGGAGGAGGGTAAGTTAACACACGTCAACATGGGTAGTTTTAAGACCCTCGACTCGCTTGAACAATCTACTTATTTAGTAACTGTCAAATCTGTGCGCTCCGAACTATTCAGGATTTCGCTTGTCTGTTTGTTCTACAAGAGTGCGCACCTTTCTCCGCACGTAGGCAAGATTACATATAGTGGACGGGCGTTACTGCTTAACATTGTTACAATACATACATAGACAAGAAATATGAACATATTTATGTAATACAAAGGAACACAATTCTATAACATAATTACACATATGACGTAATATCTAATATTACGTTACACCTCCACCGTTTGGGAAAGCTTTTCACTTTCTGTTGAAAAGCTACGTTCTAGAAAGTACGGAGTAGTTCTTCTGCGCAGGGGACAGCTTCTTGCTGTAGTAGGCGATAGCGTGAAGAACTTCATTGTGTTCTTGCAAGAGGGCGGCACCGATACCGGTGTCGCTGGCGTCGACTTGCAGAAGAAAGGGTCGTTGGAAATCGGGTGCCCTTAGAACTGGTGCGTTAGTGAGAAGGGACTTCAGGTTTTTGAAGGCCGTCTCACAGGTAGGTGTCCATACGAAGTCGTGGTCTTTTCTCAACAGGTCAGTCAATGGTTCTGCTACATCTTGTTTCTCAGATAAGTGTCCTACTTTTATCTGAAGATTTTGTAGTATCTGAGAGTTTTCCAAGGGAATCTCAGGAGGATTAGGCAGGTTATCAGGAGGCTCTTCCAATTCTATTGTGGTAGAGCTGCAAGCTGGAATTGGATCTCTGGAATGATAAGGTTTTAAGGTATTTATGTGACAGAGACGGGAACTCTTTCTTCTGTCTGGAGTTTTGATTATGTAGTTGAGATCACTGGCTCTGGACAAGACTTCATAGGGTCCTTTGTATTTAGCCTGCAATGGATCTCCTGGTATGGGAAGATAAAGTAACACTTGATCTCCTGGAGAGAAAGTTCTAAGTTTAGAATTTTTATCATACCGACCTTTCATTACTCGTTGAGCATTCGTCAAGTTCTCTCTTGCCAACTTCCAAGCTTCTAACAACTTCTCGGTGACCTGGGACACGTATTTCAAAGAAGAAACTGGTGGTTCTTCTTTCATCCATTGTTCATGAAGTATCTTTAGGGGACCACGGACTTCATGACCGAAGACTAATTCTGACGGGCTGAATCCAAGGCTTTCTTGAATTGTTGTTCGGGTGGCGAACAACAAAAAGGGGAGTCCGTCTTCCCAATTTCGAGTGTTCTCAGCACAGAAGATTCTTAACATTGTCTTGAGCGTTTGGTGAAAGCGCTCTAGAGCACCTTGTGATTGAGGATGATAGGCGGAGGAAGTTACATGAGTTATACCTAGTGTTACAAGAGTTTCTCTAAACTTGTTGGAAAGAAAATTACTTCCTTGATCACTTTGAATGTTCTTGGGAAATCCTACTATAGTGAAATATTTCAACATTTCTCTGATTATGTTTTGAGCTTTAATATTTTTCAAAGGAATTGCTTCTGGAAAACGAGTGCTCATACACATGATTGTGAGAATGTACTGATTTCCTTTACTTGAAGGAGGTAAAGGTCCTACACAGTCAATAAGAACTTTTTTAAATGGCTCTTCCATTACAGGAATGGGATGGAGTGGAGCTTCTACAATTTTCTGGTTGGGCTTACCTACAAGTTGACATGTATGACATGTTTTACAATATTGGGCAACATCTTTGACAACCGTGGGCCAATGGAAATGTTGGGTTATGTTGAACAAGGTCTTTCTTGCCCCTAAGTGACCTGCTAAGGGAGTATCATGAGCCAATCTTAGAACATTATTCCTGAAACCAAGAGGGAGGACTATTTGATTCCTTACTTGCCATGGCTGGTCAGCGGTTGCGGTGGATGCTCTCCATTTTCGCATTAGGACTCCGTTTTCTATATAGAAACCTCGTGACATATTTTCAACTTCTTCTGGAGATGAAACAATCTCGTACAAATTTTTAAGAGAATGATCTGACTTCTGTTCTTTGATTAATTCTGCTCTAAATAGAGAAACTGGTGAAGAAGAAGATGGGTCAGTTTGGGAGAATAGGGATTCTAAATTATAGGTCTCCTCTTCAGATTTCTTGTACTGAGATCTGGTTACAGCACAAGCGGGAAACAACTGTAAGTTATCTGAAGGTTCTACTGAGGTCTTAGGGTTATTTGTTATTAAGGGAGAAATGACTTTGCTTCCAGCGATGTCATTGGCCAACAATAAGGATATTCCTACTATGGGAAGAGAGTCTACTACTGCTACTTTAACCATTCCGGTTGTTAAATCAGACCGCAAGAAAACATTATGTAATGGACATTTTATAATTCCTCCAACTCCTTCTATCAATATATCATAACCTGTATATGACTCACCCTGATTCTGCAAGACAGAATTTAAAATCAGACTTTGCTTTGCTCCTGTGTCTCGGAGTATGGAAATAGGATATTGTTGTGAACTACTACTATGAGATATAGTTCCTGAAGATACAAATGGTTTGAAACAAGGATCATGATCTGATGAGGGGGGTTCTACATTACTTGACAATACCGGCTTCTTTGGTAGTTTATCCTGAATAGAGGATTTTGAATCGTCTGATTTTATATTACTTACAAGAGTTGGTGTCTTATTGGAGAATGAGGGTGTCAGTCTCTTTCTGCAATTAGAAATGTGATGGCCAACCTGTTTACAATATGAACAAGTTACAGGGGGATTAGTCTTAAACCTTTCCATTCTTTGCCAAGGTTGGATTGGAGGATATTGATTGAAATCAGACCTGTAACTGAAATGTGATGGGCTAGACTGATTTTCAAAGCGTTTCTTTGGGGACCAAGGATCAGAGTATTTTGTTGAATCTGGAATATATGACTTTGACTTTTGGGATTCCATTTGTCTTGACTTAGGTTTATGATTTAGTGTGAACTCATCAGCCAATACAGCAGCTTTAGTTAAAGTTTCGGGAACATGATCATTTATAAAAATCCTAAGATCTGTCTCTAAGGTATTCTTAAACTGCTCCAACAAAATCAACTGTTTAAGTCTATCTAAGGTGTCCGTTTCACTAGCCAAACACCACCTATTGAATAACCTCTCTTGTTGAGCCGCATATTCTACGTATGTTAACTGAGGTGTCTTCCTATAATTACGGAATTTCTGTCTATAGGCCTCTGGTATTAGTTCATAAGCTTTTAAAATACAAGCTTTCATATTATCATACTCGCTTTCTGCTTCTGAAAGAGAAGTATAAATTTGCTGAGCCTTACCCTTAAATTGTGTTTGAATGATTAATGGCCAATTTTCTTTAGGGATTTGTAACTGTTGCGCCAATTTTTCCCACTGAAGAAAGAAAATTTCTGGCTCTCCTTCTGAAAATTGGGGTAGAAGTTTTACATACTTGGAAATATCTATATGACCTTCCTGAACTACGGGTTGTCTATCAACAATCCTAGCTTCTACTTCTGCCTTCTTTAATTCTAACTCTGCCAATTTGACTTTAGTTTCGTTCTCTCTTTCTATTTGTTTCACTTTAGCTTCCTCTTCTCTAGCTCTAAATTCTGCCTCAATTTGCATTTGTTTCAGTTTAGTTTCCTCCTCTTTAGCTACTTGTTTCGCTTTAGCTTCCTCTTCTCTAGCTCTAAATTCTGCCTCAATTTGCATTTGTTTCAGTTTAGTTTCCTCCTCTTTAGCTTTAAATTCTGCCTCAATTTGCATTTGTTTCAGTTTAGTTTCCTCCTCTTTAGCTTTAAATTCTGCCTCAATTTGCATTTGTTTCAGTTTAGTTTCCTCCTCTTTAGCTTTAAATTCTGCCTCAATTTGCATTTGTTTCAATTTAGCTTCCTCCTCAAAATCTACTCTCCTGACCTTTAATTCAATCTCCTTAATCTTAAGTTCGGTTAGTCGTGCCTCTATTTCTAACCTATTTGAAGGAATTTGTATAGCTGTAATCTCTTCTGGAGATAAGATCTCATCTTCGATCAGATTTTCAACGAGTTCCTGAAGTATTTTTTTCTTTCGCAAACTTGTATCAATGTCTACTCCAAAGTGCTTGCCTATTTCTATCAAAGTGTCTTTAGTTTGTTTCTTTAAGAAACTTACCTTGGGATTTTGAACGAATTCTTGAATTATATCATCCATCTCTAAAAGAATGTGTTAAATACCTGATAAAATATCCTGGCAAGGTCGCCACTTTGTTACGGGCGGCTGGTATTTGAAGAGACGTTACGTATAACGTCTAAGTGCTTAAGAACCAGCTCACTTCTAGAAGCCACTGTAGGACTGAACTATCTGGTCAGGGCCTAGATAATCCGTAAGACTAGAAGTAAAGGTAACAAAGAAGATTCCAGGAAAGGAATATTAAACTAGCGATAAAACTAGTAAACGAAATTATTAATGGAAAATATTTACAGGCAATCAACACAAAAGAGAATGGGCAGTAGGATCAATGGGACCGTTACATGATTATAAGAATATGGAAATTATCGTTCAAATAAGAAACACAAGATAAGTATACAATATGGTACTATCTAAGTACAAAGAGATCAGGAACATGCATCAGAATAAGTAATAAGTACAAATATAAGTAAAGTAATGCAATGTATATCAGACACGTAATGTAGGCAAAAAGGGTGATCACTTCACACCAATCGTCTCATGAATCTAAACCTTCTAGTTTTTATCAAGAGATCAATATGTGGGAATATGACAAGGTGTGAGCGATTTCCACCGCTTATATACCATTGGACCGGAAGCGGGATACTTCCGGTTAAGGGTGCGGGTGAGCGAAAGGGGGGGAGGAGGGTAAGTTAACACACGTCAACATGGGTAGTTTTAAGACCCTCGACTCGCTTGAACAATCTACTTATTTAGTAACTGTCAAATCTGTGCGCTCCGAACTATTCAGGATTTCGCTTGTCTGTTTGTTCTACAAGAGTGCGCACCTTTCTCCGCACGTAGGCAAGATTACATATAGTGGACGGGCGTTACTGCTTAACATTGTTACAATACATACATAGACAAGAAATATGAACATATTTATGTAATACAAAGGAACACAATTCTATAACATAATTACACATATGACGTAATATCTAATATTACGTTACACTGCGCTTCAGGAAGTAATTATCTATAACAATCCAGATTCTTCCCCCTTAGAGGGCAGGACGTCATTTTCACCTAAGTAGAAAGTAATCATGATTCTTGTTCATCAAACTCTTTCCCAACTATTAAAGAATATCTCCAACTTCTTCCGAATCCTGTTCACCAGGCAGAATCATACTCCGATACACTCACAAAAATAAATAATTTGACGAAAACACATTCAGAAATAAAAATACCTAAAAACACTCTCACACTTCCATGATACCATTATCTCTCATCCTCATATGCGTTGTCGCAGCCTCATCTGGTGATAACTCATCGAGGATGATCCCAAGAGCAATTGTCGCTCCTGCGGGAGAGGTAATTGTCATTCGAGACACAATCACAGTAAAAATGGAGTTCGACATCACGAAATCACACACAGACCTAGAGTCAACACGTAAACTTACGTATATAATATCAGACCATTTCCATACCACCATCAAACAGCCCAGTCCCACAACAAATTCCTTAGAATCATGAGACTGCATGTTCTACTCAATCTCCGAAAAACTGAACTTAGTACTCCAACTCTCCACATTTGAACGGGGAGACATGATGACAAATCACAAAAAAGAACGCCACCACGCCTATTTCAGTCAAAAGACAGGACTCATGAGTTTCATGGAATCCCTTTCTAAGTCCCTGCTCTGCATTGCCACTGAAGATTATATAGATTGTATAACAAACGTCCATCTACGTATCGGAAAGATGTGCTCCAGACTCAATTAGATTGAAAAACTTGTTCTACTAAACTCCCAAATAGCACAGCACGTGGCAAGTTCATTTAGCATTCTAATAGATAATTTCTCCCAATTTCACGAATACTATTTCACTCAATCCACCAGACTCCATGACCTGAAAATTTTCACACATTACTCAGACCAAATAAGCGAATTAAGTAAACACATAGACATGGTTAAGCAACCATGCGTTTATATTCTACCTCATCGACACAGCAAGCAATAAGGACACCCAAAGCATCCTTCCAATTAGGTAAACTAAAAACTGCTACTGGAGGTCCACAATCGATGCTTATGTCAGAAGGGCACTGACGCACTGTAGCGACTGGGCCCGAACCCACACAGAGCTCGACAGAACGACGCAGGTCCTGGTAAACAATGGCTTCTCTAATAGAGAGGTGCAATTTGCCATTAACAAGCACCTTGATAGATGGTATTCAACTCCAGCAGAAAAGCCAGTAGGAGAAGCCAGGATTAAAATTTTCTACCAAAACACCATGTCCACCCATTATAGAGCCGATGAGGAAGCCCTTAGAAAAATCATCCACAAAGACGTGAAACCCACCAACGACAACGACAAAATAGATCTGGTTATTTTCTATAAAAACATGAAGACATCCCAACTCCTTATAAAGAACAACCCCTGCCAGAGGACACCGGAACTTCAGCGTAGCCATCTCGTGTATGAATACTCCTGCAGAAAAGGGAACTGTGAAGACCTCAATGAAACATACATAGGGATGACTACGACGAAGCTCACGAGGCGTCTCACCCTTCATCTCTCCAATGGCGCTATCAAGCGACACCACGAAGACGTACATCAGACCCCACTGACAAGAAAGAATTTGGAGGAGGGCACCACTATTTTACAGACAGAAACAAACCACACACGCCTTCATATCCTAGAAGCCTTATACATAAAAGATAAAAACCCCACGATGAACAGACAGACTCCGGATCCATTTACTATTCCCACATCAAAAGACATCGAGGTGACCTTACGGATCAGCCGCTAGGCCTGGGGGCGGAGCTTAGTGTTCCTGCCTCCTGATTGGTCAACCGGATCACCACACAAGTGTCTGTGATCTGTGTATTGTGTATTTAAGATAATTTCCCACACACTGTACTCATTAGCACTGAAGATGCCTAACAGTTAGGCGAAAGCTCTGCATAAAATTAGAAAAGATTATTCCGATGCCTTTACTTATACCTCCAATGCTTTTTGGTCAGGTAATTAAAGAACTTAGCACGACTCAGCGCGCCAGCATTAGAAAAGTCGAGAATGTCAGCAAAAAACTCGTGAACGCAGAAGCTGCTGCAAATTTTAATGACATTTGCCTTAAAGAGGATCTGCTGCCCAACTATAGCAATATATATATATATATATATATATATATATATATATATATATATATACATATATATATATATATATATAATTGCCCGATGTCTGGAACTGTCTTGATGTATTGATATTGTACATGTAAATTGTATGAGATACAAACTAATTACGAATCACGGCATATGACATTTGATTTAAGTATGTACTGAGTGCCAATTGCTCGATGCTTGGAATTGTCATAATGTATTGAGATAATATACATGTGAGAATATATATAAAAACTAATTACGAATCACGGCATATGACATTTGATTTAAGTATGTACTGAGTGCCAATTGCTCAATGTTTGGAATTGTCATAATGTATTGATAATATACATACGAAATTGTATGAGCTACAAGCTAACTGCAACTAAGGCTTATGTTGTTTAAGTATGTACTTTACGACGTATGAAAAATGATATTGAAATGTTCATGTTGAAATTGAGTTATTGTATTGGTGCATTATATATAATAAAATGGTGTTATGAAATTGTACTAGAGGACAAGGGATTGTTAAGTAGAAACATAATTAATTTATTTACGTTCCCTTCTGTAGCACTCCGCCATGACAACCGGCCTTTTCAATGTCTAGCCTTTGGTCAGTGAAGATGTGTTGACTACCATAAGTTGTTAAGGGAACCCTTTGTTGGTAAGCGCTAATTGAGAATGCTTATGTAATATATTTGAAAGATTAATGTGTTAACCCGTGGATGCACGATTTTTTTTCAAGCAAATATGCACCGTGGGGTCAATTTGACCCCATCCTCTTTTTTAAAATATTTTAGCATATTAAAGGCAAATAAAAGATTTCTAGTGTTAATATATATATTTTATACCCGGTATATAAAGAGAAACATCACTTCTTGATACCATAAAGGCAAAACAAATAATATATAATGAACCAATGTACAAACATACGTGCTTCAAAGTAAACTCAATAGATAGTGAAAGAAAATATTTCCTCTAATATCACATCAAAATAAAGATAGAAGTAGTGAACAGGAATCAACATATATATTCAACACCTCCCTTGGTTGCATTGTAGTAGAGGATAGTTTCTGGTTTTCTCTTGTTGGATTCATCCAGTTTGTTTGATGTATGCTGACTTGATAGGAGTACAACATTCTTGTTCTTTTTTGCTTTGTAAGAAACTATCTGTATTCCATCTTCTGAATATGCAAAAACACTTTCGTGCATTTTTTTCTGTTTTACTTCACGTAATTCTTTAGGAACTTCTCTTCTGTTGTTGCGAATAGTCCCAACTAACGACATTTGCTTCTGTGCAAGTTCACGTTCCAACTTCAAGCTGGTAAAAAAGTTGTCACACGTCACATTTCTCCCAGAACTATACAAGTGACGGGTAAGAGAGAGTACCACATGCATTCCTAATTCTTCAGTTCTCGACTCATCTTTGCCAGTGTACATTTGTATATTTGATACATAGTAGCTTTTTGCATCTACAAGTAACCAAAATTTCAATCCATACTTCGCAGGCTTTGAAGGCATGTATTGTATAAATCTACAACGCCCCCTGTACGGATAGAGTTCCTCGTCAACAGTAACACATTCAGTATGTGCGTAACAAGGCTGTGGGTTCTGAACGAATCCATCAAACAATAAACAAACATCGACGAGTTTGTCTCTTGCTAACCTGGTGTTACAAGTTGTAGGATCATCAAATCGCAACGCTCGTCGTATGTCCTCGAATCTTTTCACTGACATTGTCTTTGAAAATATTGGAGGGCCAAATTCGGGGCTCCATAATTGCCTTACAGCTTGGTTTTTACTGCGATAGACGCCACGAAGAATGCAGAGGTCAACATAAGCACGGAGCTCATTTTCTGTGATGAGTTTCCAATCTTGACATATCCGCTGCCCTTGTTTATTAGTTTCAACCAGAATGGCCCCCATCATATCTCTGGCAAAAAGTAAATCAAATGCAGTACATGGGTCTTCTGTTATTCGATTTGTTGCGTATGCTGTAACACCGGATTGTGAAGTCAATATGTTCAAACTCTTCATTCTACCTTGTGAGGAAAGTTCATTGAAGAACCAACGATCGCCAGAAGGAGACTGTAGGTATCTAGGGTCGACAGCAACACGTGATGCTGTTACATCTTCAGAAATATCCTCGTCAGCATCAGAACAATCACTAGAGCCGTCACCAACTTGAGGTATAAACTCTTCGTCACTTATGTCATCTGTATCTTCATCTACATCGGTTTGGAGAAGTATTTCTGAAATACGTTCATTACTCAGTGATTTCCTACGAGCCATTGCAGAGAGTGTTGTTCCTGTAACCAGCACCCGTGCTCAAATGATGGTGTAATTTATGACAGCGAGGGCAGAACGTTGTGTGAAAACTTGTTTGAACTTGTTCACATTTGTTGCGTGTTTGACACTATCTGACAGTTCTTTCTGAATGAAGAATTTTCTCAGCTATAAATTAAAAGTTTTCACTTGTTACATATTATATTCACTATAAAATGCCTGTAAAAATAGTACATATTTCATTTGATAACTGTAATACAGAGGGTGATTTATGCAGATTTAATTTAACGTTACATTGAGATGGGGTCATTTTGACCCCAGTTGTGCAGGAATAGTGTAACTATTAAATTGGAGACTACTATTATCTATTTTTGAAAATTACTGAACCTAGAACATAACTTTCAATTATTTGGGAAAAGTCACAAAGCCATGTTCAAATATATCAATTGAAACTAAAGTATTTTAAGTTTAAAATTCGCTTGGGGTCAGTTTGACCCCACCGTGCATCCACGGGTTAATGAGTTAATGTAGAAGTTATATTAATGATAATATGTTTGGCTTCTCAGAATATGTGTGGAGGATAGGGGAGGATTTATGATACTACGGAGGCAGTGAAAACAATCATGGTAGAGTATTGAGATGATTAAATTAATTGTGTGGAATATTGATGTACGATGGTAGGAATTGATAATGAAGTGTGTTTAATTATTGTAATGATTGTAAATGTAATAGATTAATTGTTAATGCAAAATCTAATTGTAATCGGTAATTGCAGAAACCACACACCATCTGCATGTGAAACATCCACCCGAAGGGTATAAATTAAAGAAGTGAGCGTGAAATGATGTTTAACCTTATCCTTCTGTACCTCATGCCGCCAACCTTCGGGCAGCGGTGATGACAGTTTCATGATTGTTTTCATGACTGTTTTCATGGGAAGGTATCATGATTTTTTATCATGATTGAGGTACAGAGGTAGAGGGATGCCAAGTTACAACACCAAAGGTTGGTACTTCAAGGATTAATGATTCCACATGGAGGGATTGTGAGCGGCTCAGCAAAAGCTCAAGAGAATCCAACAAGCAATCAGATAAGAAATTCATGATTAGTTGTAAAAGATAGTGAGTCATAAAGCTATTTCAAACTCAGTTTATTGACTTAAGAAAGTAATTAGAGTTTATTGTAAGGTGTATTCTGAATATTGTGCTGTAATCAATCAACCATCTAGATGAATCATGGATTTGATATATGAGAATACAATGAGAGAATACTTTGAGAAAGTAAAGGAATGTAAGAAGTGTATTTGAATTGAGCATAGTTTTGATCAAGTAATAAAGTCCATGATCACATTTGAATAAAGCAGAGTATGCCATATATTTAGCATCTATTTGTGCAAATCAGTGTTGAATATCGATTAATGTGCTTGAATTAAGCAAAGTTAGGTCAATTTCATTATAACATTTGAATTGAGCAGAGTATGGCATTTATTTAGTATCGATTTGTGCAAATCAGTATTGAATATCGATTAATGTGTTTGAATTAAGCAAGTTAAGTCAATTCCATTATCACATTTGAATTGAGCAGACTATGCCATTTATTTAGTATCGATTTGTGCAAATCAGTACTGAATATCAATTAATGTGTTTGAAATTACTGTAAATGTTGAACATTCAAAGTTGAACAAGATGGAGAAAACCACTGTTCTTCAGTTAAAGCAATATCTGAAATCTAAAGGTCAATTGAGTTCAGGCAGTAAGACAGAACTTATGAGTAGAATACAAGAGTTTATCACAGACGAGGAATTAGAATTAGATGAAGTCATTAAGGAAATATTAGTTTCTGACACAAAAGAAGTAGATGAAATAATGGATGTGATCGTGAGACCAAGAGATAGTATATCTTAGGTGGGAAAAAGTGATCGAAGTAGTCAAATAGGTATAATGATGGCTAAGAGGGTGAGCTTAGACATCAAACCACAGAAACTAAAATTGAAACAAGAGTTGGAAAAGAAACTGCATATATTAAAGCAAGATAGGCTTAACTTAGAAACGAAATTAGAATCAGCTGAGGCAGAACTAAATTTTTTAGGTCAATTTGAAAGTACTGTAAATGTTAATTTAGTAGACGACTCTCGCGACGGCAGATGTGCAAATTGTAATAATGATGACCAACAGACAAATAGAGATATAATTACGACTTTAATTACCAAAACCACGATGCCTATTCATGTAATTACTGAATTTAGTGGACAATATGATAAGTATCTTGAATTTGTGAGGGATTTTGACATGTTGATTGATAGCAAACATGTGTCAGATAATGAAAAATTACAATATCTTAAACAATATACAAAAGGTAAACCACACAAAATAATAAGAACATATTTACATTTAAATCCAAGAGAGGTTTATCAAAAGGCCAGAAACGAGTTTGATAAAAAATATGGAAATAAGGAACAAATAGCTTTAATGCATATAGACAAATTTCTTGCTTGGCCTGAAATGAAGGAAGAAAATGTTGAGATGTTGGATGAATTTATTAGTGAATTAGATTCATGTATAAGCGCTATGTCCGGTATACAATGTGGACTTTTAGAATTACAGAATCCTAGGATTTTACGTCGGTTAGTTGGGAAATTGCCCAGGTATCTACAGGACAGATGGAGGAGAATAGCTGATGAAATAACTGAGAACGGGAAGTTATTAGATATCAAAGAATTGGTCACATTTTTAGAGAAAGAAGTGAGAATATTAAATAATCCAACATTTAGGAGAAGTGTTATGGAAGAATTTAGAGACAGACGAGTAGAAGCGAACACATGGAATTGAAATAGAAGAATAAATTACAAAAGAAGTACTAACTCGAATGATAGAAGGGTTCATGTCAATGTGACACAGAAAACAAGACTTTCTTGTTGGTTATGTTAAGGACATATTATTGATGTATGTCCTCAATTAAAACGGTTAAATTATGAAGAAGAAAAAAATTACAGCTTAGGACTCTGTTTTAAGTGTTTAAGGAAGGAACATAGAGCGTCGGAGTGTAGAGTGATTCGAATTTGTGAACAATGCGGTGGTTCACATCTTACAGTTATGCATAAGATGAATGAGAATTTCAAAGACCAAGGAAGTGAGGAAGTAATAGCAAATCCAGTGGTTACTAATCAGGTTGATGATTCTCGAGTTCAAGTATTATCTAGTCAATTGAAAAATTCAGTGGGAGACATTACTGCCATCCCTGTTCAAGTAGAATTGAATGGTAAAATTGTTAATACTAGATGTTATCTTGACAATGGTAGCTCTGTTACATTTTGTACTAAGAATTTATTGCATAAACTTGGAATGACAGACATGAACTATCAGTCAGCCACATTGCAAGTCAGTACAATGATAGGTACAAAGGGAATGTCTTGTCTTAATGCTAAGGGATGTCTGTAGCTGATATTGAAGGAAATAACCAAATTAGATTACCACCTGTATTTGCAGTGAAAAAACTTCCTCTTAATCAAAGTCATAGTATTAGAAAGAAAGATATAGAGAAGTGGAAACATTTGAAGAGATTGGAAATTGATCATAGTGAAGGAGAGGTAGAGATTATGATAGGAAACAATGGACCAGGAGCGTCTGAACCTTGGGAAGTAGTGCATGCAGAGAAGGTAGGAGATCCGTATGCTGTGAGAACACGTTTAGGATGGATCATATGTGGAAGGTTAATAGACAATGTCCAAGAAGTTGCTGTGAATAACATAAAGGTAGATGTTAATTATTTATATCAGAAACTAATTGAGTCTTATAATAGAGAATTTGTGGATTCATCATTGAATTCAATAGAACCTAGTATAGAAGATAGAAAGTGATTACAATTTGTCGAGTTTTGGTGTAAACAAATGACTAATGGAAAAAATGAGGTTCCTTTGGCAATGGGAGAGAAACCTACAATAGTTCCTGATAGTGAACTTATGGCGTTTGAAAGACTTCAGCGGTAAAAGCGTAAATTCAAGGATGATGAATAGTATAAGCAGTACAAGCAGTTTATGATCAATCTACTAGAGAAAGGCTATGCCAAAGAGGTTCCTGCGTGTAATGTGAAAAAAACAAGTATGGTACATCCCACACTTTGGGGTACGTCATTCTACTAAAAAGGAAAAGGTACGTGTAGTATTTGATTGTGCAGCCCGTGTAAATGACTTGTCTATAAATGATCTGTTGCGACAAGGACCTGATATAAATAATCTTCTGTTAGGTGTCCTTTTAAGATTTAGACTAGGACTATATGCATATTCTGCGAATATAGAAACTATGTATCATCAAGTCAAGGTGCCCGAAAGTGAGAGAGATTATTTGCGTTTCTTGTGGTGGGAAGATGGACAAATAGGAAGTGATATAGTTAAACTACGAATGACTTCCATCCATTTGGTGCTAGTTGCTCACCTAGTTGTACAATATTACGGCAGTCAGTTTCACACATCAGCGAGCGATATAGTTCTCAACAATTTCTATGTAGACGATCTTTTGGTGTCATCCGATGACATTAATGACATAATTGACAATAGTGTTAATGTGATAAATCTTTGTAGGAAAGGTGGGTTCAATTTAACAAAGTTCAGCAGTAATTCTTGTAGATTTATGAACAGTTTACCTAAGGAGAAATGTAGTGATGATGTAGAAGAGTTCAACAAAAATTAAGATATAGAAGGAAAAACATTAGGACTAAATTGGTCCTCTAATTAAAGACAAATGAATATATCACTCAACGTTGATGCTATACCTAGGACTAAAAGAGAATTATTAGCTGTCATTGGTAAAGTTTACCACCCATTAGGTATGTTAGCACCAGTTGTTCTTGAAGGAAGAATATTGTTACAGAATTTATTTAGAAACGGCATTGGATGGGGTTGTACTTTGACTGAAAAGGAGAAAGGATACATAAATGCATGGATATCAAGGTTGAATAGGTTCAAACTGTTTAGTATTGATCGTTGTACGAAGAAAGGCATAACATTAGTAGTAGAGTCAATTCAGTGTCATATATTTTGTGACTAGCGAATTAGCGTATGGTTCAGTGACATATCTAAGATACAAACATGATGGTAAGATCCAGTGTAGCTTCATTTTGGGAAAGGCTAAAGTAGCTCCATTGAAATAAATTACTATTCCAAGACTTGAATTGGTTGCACCCACGCTTGCCATTAAATTAAAGAGTGTGATAGTGAGAGAATTACTTTTACAGATAAGTCAATTTTATATTTGGACAGATTCAACTAGTGTTAAAATACCTAAATAATGATCACATAAGATTTAAAACCTTTGTAGCTAATCGAGTGTCTCAGATTAGAGAGAACTCTGAGGATGTTTGTTGGATGTATGTGGCAAGCAAGGATAATCCTGCAGATGATGCTACCAGAAGGAAACAAATAAACGGAATGATGGTCTGAAGGGCTCGCTTTCTTGTCCCAAAATGAAGAAGTATGGCCAGATCAACCGCGGATAAGCAAGACCGCTTTTCTAATCTTGAAGTCAAGAAGGTTTTTAGAGTTGAAATAGAACCAAAGCAGACTGACACAGTTGATCCTGTAATGTTACAACTAGTGTGCTATAATTCTTCATGGTTCAAAGTGATTAGAGCATGTATCTATCTTATGCTATTTGTTAAATATTTGCAAAAACAAAAGGTGTCAATTGCCGAACTTAATGTTCAATTAAGGAATGTTGCAGAAGAAATAGTAATTAAATTTGTGCAAAACTGTTGTTATGCAAAGAAGATTATCTGTTTATAAAAATAAAAAAAATGAACCGATTAATCTTTCCAGTTCTATAAGGAAACTTAAACCGATGTTGTTGAATGGTATACTCAAGGTAGGGGGTAGACTAGTGAACTTAGAATTGCCCTTGGATTTTAAACATCCTATTATTCTTTCCTATGAACATCATGTGACTAGTTTAATCATTCAACATTATCACATGAAGGGAGGACACATGGGAGGGCAAGCTGTGTTGAGCCAATTGAAACATAAATATTAGGTAATGAAGGGTAATTCAGCTGTAAGGAAAGTACTGTCCAAATATGTTAATTATAGGCGTTTCAAGAGTCCAACAATCACCCAAGAGATGACACCTTTGCCTGTAGACAGAGCAAATGTGAATCAGAAACCAGTTTTTGTGACTGGAGTTGATTGCTTTGGGCCATTCTTTGTGAAGAGAGCACGATCTCAAATCAAGAGATATGGATTGTTATTTACCTGCCTATCCATTAGAGCTATACATCTTGAAGTTTTACATGATTTAACGGCAGAGAGCATGATAAATGCACTAATAAGGTTTGTATCCAAACGAGGTACAGTTAGTAGATTGATTAGTGATCACGGCGCAAATTTCATTGGAGCATCTAAGGTGTGTGGACTGGGTATTCACTCCTCCTGGAGGTTCTCACTATGGTGGTGTTTTTGAGAGAATGATAGGTGCAGCCAGAAGAGTTATGGAAGTTGTAATAGGTTCACAGACTTTATCCGATGATAGTTTGAGTACAACTTTTAAGAGGTTGAGAATACGATTAATAGTCGTCCTCTCACTGTAATATCAAGTGATGTATATGATTTGTGTCCAATCACCCCTAATTCTTTACTTAATTTGGATACCTCTGTAGTTGCACTTGAAAGTCAGGAAATACTCTGCAAGAGCAGAAAGAAATGGAGACAGGTACAATACTTAGCAAAAGAGTTTTGGCGAAGATGGCAAAAGGAGTACTTGCCTTGCCTGCAGGAACGCCAAAAGTGGCTTAAGGTAAATAGAGATCTCAAGGAGGGAGATGTTGTCTTGATGGTAGAAAATAATACACCACGTAGTCACTGGCTATTAGCCAAAGTTATGAGAGTGATTGAGAGTAAAGATGGGCTAATTATACAGGTGGAAATAGCACGTGGTAAAATACTTTATAAGCGACCTATTTCTAAACTTATACTGCTATTAGAAGGTCATTCAGAATAGAACTCCGTGACTCCTGTCAGTAGTTTTGTGATCCTAGGGGATCACAAGGGGGAGGGTGTGAGTGCCAATTGCCCGATGTCTGGAACTGTCTCGATGTATTGATATTGTACTTGTAAATTGTATGAGATACAAACTAATTACGAATCACGGCATATGGCACTTGATTTAAGTACGTACTGAGGGCCAATTGCTCGATGTTTGGAATTGTCATAATGTATTGAGCTAATATACATGTGAGAATGTATAAAAATAATTACTAATCACGGCATATGACATTTGATAAAGGTATGTACTGAGTGCCAATTGCTCAATGTTTGATATTGTCCTAATATATTGATAATATACATACGAAATTGTATGAGCTACAAGCTAACTGCAACTAAGGCTTATGTTGTTTAATTATGTACTTTACGACGTATGAAAAATGATATTGAAATGTTCATGTTGAAATTGAGTTGTTGTATTGGTGCATTATGTATAATAAAATGGTGTTATGAAATTGTACTAGAGGACAAGGGATTGTTAAGTAGAAACATAATTCATTTATTTACTTTCCTTTCTGTAGCACTCCGCCATGACGTAAGTAGCGTTGGTAAAGTCTCACTGACAATCGGCCTTTTCAATGTCTAGCCTTTGGTCAGTGAAGACGTGTTGACTACCATAAGTTGTCAAGGGAACTCTTTGTTGGTAAGCGCTAATTGAAAATGCTTATGTAATATATTTGAAAGAATAATGTGTTAATGAGTTAATGTAGAAGTCATATTAATGATAATATGTTTGGCTTCTCAGAATATGTGTGGATGTTGAGGATAGGAGAGGATTTATGATACTATGGAGGCGGTGAAAACAATCATGGTAGAGTATTGAGATGATTAAATTAATTGTGTGGAATATTGATGTACGATGGTAGGAATTGATAATGAAGTGTGTTTAATTATTGTAATGATTGTTAATGTAACAGATTAATTGTCAATGCAAAATTGAATTGTAATCGGTAATTGCTGAAACAACACACCATCTGCATGTGAAACACTAACCCAAAGGGTACAAATTAAAGAAGTATGCGTGAAATGATGTGTTTATTCTAATCTTATGTACCTCATACCGCCAACCTTCGGCAGCGGTAGATATATATATATATATATATATATATAGATATATACATAAATACATATATAAATATATATATATATATGTATGTGTGTGTGTGTGTGTGTGTGTGTGTGTGTGTTTGTATGTATGTATGTATGTATGTATGTATGTATGTATGTATGTATGTATGTATGTATGTATGTATGTATTTTTAACAACCCTCTCGCCTCTTTCCATTCCAGGTGACAGGATTCACCTCTCGTCGGCTCCGGAGGTATTATGTAACCATTACCTATAACCTCATATATTGCAACATTGCCCATGAAAACTGCTTTGCAACAAACATACGAACATGCATACACACCCTAAGCTCTTCATTCACATAACCAAACCGTGAAATATTGTGATTCCAAACAACACCCTTTCCAGCATACACGATATACTCCGTAGTTAGGTTAATACGGATAATAATTAAATCACAATTAACAACTACACACCCTAATAATGAAAATATACCATATATGAATGACTGACTTCAATATCACTAGATTTGATTATGAATAATTGTAAGGCTGCCAACCTCCATCAAAAAATGCTTTATCAGCAGTCCTGCTAGTATGAAACAGAAGTGAACGAGGGGACCGGCAGTCAGTAGGTGGAAGCAGACCCAGGAAGGTCTGCTGGGTGTATCGAACACCAATAAACGAGAAAAACGTCTCCAAGTGTTTAATTAATCCAAAGGAACGACATCATTAACACCATCTAGTAAGTAATTGTCAATGTTAAAGATATATCACATTAGTGGCCCGCATAGAGAAATTCCATTTGATTTGATGTTTTGAATAGCATATTTGTTTTTCTAAGATATTTAAATTTTGATGATGTAAATTTTCATAATTATCGATTATACCTGTTCCTTTATCGTATCAATATAATAACACATCCCACGTATTGAGTTTGTACTTTATCTGAAGACATGTTTGAAAGAAGTTAAATGTAATAGAGGTAATTAAAAAAAAAATCTATTTGTATATTATTGATAAAGTCTGGCACCGATTTCAAAATAGTGTTTCAGGCTCCATTTAGGATAACAATATTATCATCGTCAGTATCAACGCCGTCTCCGAAGGTGGAGGGGCATGAGGTACAGAAGAATGGGAAATAATCATAACGCACACGTCAATCTTCTTTATTGTTGTCCTTCGGTCTTGATCTTATACAGACGGTGTGGTTTCTGCAAATTGTGTCACATTGTAATTTGCATTCATAATTAATCTCTCAAATCAATGCAATGATTAAGCACACTATTTGTCAATAACAATCATTGAACTCAACTTCATGATTCCTACCATGATTTTGTTAACCGCCTCCACAACATTCATCATTACATATCTTCGTGATCCTTTGCTATTCTGAGAAACCAAATATATTACTAATTAACATGACTTATCCACTAACTCTTACATATTATTTCAACATGTGACATTACATAAAAATAACAATTTACTCTTTCAATGCTTACCAATAATGACTGCCATGGCATTTACGGAGATGTTGTCAACTTAACGACTACACACAGAGAGGACATTTATGATTACGATCCTAACGAGGAAAATGCACATTACTTTCGTGGCGGAAGAATACATCTAAGGGATCGTAAATAGATATACGAGTTATGTTCCACTCAACATTCTCCTTTTTCCTAGAGTTTCTTTAATCTTATTTTATTTTACTATATATATAATGGATCATTACAGTACATCAATTTCGACAACAACATTTTCCATTTTATTTTACATATATTGTAACTATATACGTAACAACACGGGCTTGTGGTTGCCATTAAGTTCAATTATTTCTCGAACATGTCATCTATATCTTCTCATATATTTTCATATTACACCAGCCATTGTGCAATCTGTACTCAACATACATCAAATGTCACAAGCCGTGATTCGTAATTAAACTTAGTACATATCATAATTTGTCAATACACTCGAACATTATACAATTGGTACTTGACACAGATCAAATAGCACAAGCCGTGACATATTTGTTTTGTAGGCACTAACCCCATAGGGTTTTAACTCAATGCGATTTGTAACATATGCAATCACCGTATTGTCTACATCTTATGAGTCATCAGATAGACTCTCTGTCTTGTATATTATATATGTAGACTCCATCGCGAACGCTATAGGACCGTATCTGTTTTTAAAGTTTATCGCCTGCAAGAGATGAAGATCTCCTTATATTCCCCTGCCTTCAAGGTCGATTATATGGTCATAACCTACTTGACGGTACCGTACATCTGAAACTCCAGCACTCGGCGTGTCTGTTATAGTTTTACAATGTTCAAAAGTTGTAACGGTATTTTCAAAATCAAGATTTTTCTTCTTAAAGTGTTTAATTTTCACTTCTACTTCTGGCTGTGTGAAAACGCTAGCACAGTTCTTTAGCCGTGACCGAATGTTATTTTCATAATATGCAGGATTTGCTTGCGCCATTAATTTATCGTAAAGATCGAACAGATGCGTAATAATTAACCCTTTCAGAGCCAATTGCGCACCTTTCGACTGCTTACGATATATTTTGTTAATACGTGCGTTTAATGCACTAGCCTCTTCTTTGGCAACATCTTGCCCAACCATGTTGCCTCGAATGTTTGTACACTGTGTAAATCGACGGTGTACTACTTTTATAGATCCTTCCTCGTTCGTAAAGATGATGCAACCTCTTTTTTTTTTTTTCGTTGTCTCGAGATCAGTGACACCAATCTTTTTTACAATTACTGTTTGACGATTAGTATGCAACCCATTTACAACTCTTGTTTTTATTTTTGTTATTATTGCGTAGATTTAATTTGCACTTATAATTTGCTTTATACGGTTTCGAGGATGCGGGATATAATGACATAACACTCCCTCCTACAATAACATCGTTTTTACTTTAAGATTTTTTATATAGTTTGGTGGCAATGAAATAAGATTAAAAAATAAATGATAGCCAGCATGGTTTCAGACGGAAACGTTCTTGCGTGACTAGCTTACTCGAATTCTACAACACAGTTATCTCGAATTATGACAAAAGAAACAATATAGATTTAATATATCTAGACTTTGCAAAAGCTTTTGATACCGTCCCACACGAAAGACTACTTACTAAATTAGCTTTACACGGAATAAATGGTAGCCTATTAGGTTGGACTAGTAATTGGTTGAATGGTCGAAAACAGAGAGTTGTTTTAAATGGAAAACTTCTAGATGGAATTTTTTTACAAGTGGAGTTCCTCAGGGTTCCGTTCTTGGGCCACTTCTATTCATAGTTTCACCCCCCCTTGTCACCACTGTCAGTTCTCGATGTTTACACTTAAATTTGACTTGTAATATCACTCGTCTCAAGGCCCCTTGCCTTCGTTACCTGAATTTAACTAAATATTCAAGTTCCTCTTAAGCAGTAGTCTCACTATTTTCTAGGCCCCGTGCCTAGTTCTCTCGTCCTTTGGGTTAATAAAAGGGTGGTGAATTTTCTTTCTTCTTTCACTGTAATTTCACCTTCTGCTTACACTCGGGATCTCTTTCTCTCGTCTCTACATCGTCTCCTGATCCTCTCTCGACACCCTCTCTCCACACCCTCTCAATATCTTCTGACGAGATCCCGTATCCTACGCTAAGCTACCTTCGTCTGACGTCACTAATTTTTCTAAACCAATCTCCAGTTACTTTTCAAATAAATGTCACTCCTTATGGGCGTGACTTTGAATTCATGCACCAATAGTTTTTTCCTCCTTCTCCACCTTGCACCTTGCACCAATCCGGAAAGCGATATTGTTTACCTCAGCATTAGTCAAACGAAGCTAACCTGCGCTTACAGAGTTTGATTACACATCGATTATAAAACAGTCACCACCGTCGGTGTGTTTACATAGACATAGCGTCACCTCATGTTTTCAAAACAACAGGCGAGCAGGCTGGCTCATTTCCATTCGTACAACTACCGGCCTCTTACAATAGTATATATAAATGATATAGACCATGGACTAAAATCTACTGTTTCCAAATTTGCTGATGATACAAAACTCTGCGGAGTGGCAAATGATCACTCAAACCAATTAAATATTCAAGTAGATTTAGATAAATTACAGCAATGGTCTGAAAAGTGGCTAATGAAATTTAACACAAGTAAATGCAAGGTAATGCACATAGGTAAAAATAACAGTAAGTACGATTACAAGTTATTTGGAAATTCGTTAACAAAAGTGGATAGTGAAAAAGATCTCGGCGAAATTATCAGTAACGACCTCAAATCATCCAAGCAGTGTATTTCAGCCTCTGAGAAAGCAAATAAGATTCTGGGACTGATTGCGCGATCTTTTGATTTCAAAAGTCCATCACTCATTAACAAGCTATATAAATCGTTAGTTCGTCCACATTTGGAATATGCTGTTACCGTATGGTCACCGAATCTCATTAAAGACATTGATAGACTGGAAAAAGTACAACGGCGAGCCACAAAACTGATTCCAAATATCAAAAATAAATCATACGAAAATCGACTAAAACACATGAATCTGTTTTCCCTAAAAAAGCGTAGACCTTAGAGGTGACTTGATACAGGTCTTTAAGATTTTAAAGGGAATTGACAACATCAAAAGTGACAACATTTTCACATTGAATGAGAATCAGACAAGAAACAATGGTCTCAAACTGTCCGGAAATAGATTCAATTTGGAAGTAGGTAGAAACAACTTTGCCAACCGTGTAGTTAATTAATGGAATAAACTTCCTGCACATGTAGTGAATTTAGTTCAGTTCAAACCTTTAAGAATCATTTAGATAAACACCTAAGAAAGATGCTATAATATATTATAAAAAAAATTTTTTATCATTTGTCTGTCTGATTTTCATTTATTATTAGTTATATGTCAATTTATTATTATTTACTATTTACCTGTTTATTATGTAACTATAGCTATGCATTTATTTATGTATTTTATTTGTTATTTACATTATCATATTTTTGATTTATTATTTTATTATTATTATGATTTTTTTTTTCTCGCATTCGACCTAGATATGGACCAAAAAGGTCTCCTGTCGGCATGCTCTGCCTTTGTAATCCTTTGTAATATTATTAACTTCTGTTGATCTGATTTACGTACCGGAGACCCCTGCATTCGAAAGATATGCAATATTTCTAAAATACTTATACATTAACATGTGATCATAAATTTCAGTTTTTGTTCCAACTCACGATATCTTTTTTTATTTTTAAGATGACTTAACATAGATATAACGTATTTTCGTACACTAGTTTTTATGAAAACATCGACTTTATGTAATATGGACGGCTGTACACCATCTATTGTAGGATAAACACTGTTGAAGGTGACTGGATATTGTACAGCTTGTTGTTGTTGTTATTGTTGTTGTTGTTGTTGTTGTTGTTGTTGTTGTTGGTGGTGGTGGTGGTGATGATGGTGGTGGTGGCGGTGGTGATGATGGTGGTGGTGGCGGTGGTGGTGGTTTTGGTGGTGATGGTGGTGGTGGTGGTTTTGGTTTTGGTGGTGGTGGTGGTTATGATGGTGGTGTGCTGGTGGTGTAACGATGTTTTTTTTTTCTTCGAAATTTGGGAGTGAAGTATCTCTCCCACGGGCTTTGTTCGAGCTCGTGTGGTGGTGTTTATGTAAGACACACCTTGTGGAGAGGAGGTGGAATAGTGTAGCTAGTCAGAGGGTGATAGGGGGCAGTAGAAAAGAGAGGCTGCAGCTGTTAGAGCGGCGGCAGACGCTCTAGCAGCTGACGGAGCTCATAGGGTCTTTGGAGGCGGCAGAGGCGGCAGAGGCGGCTCACAAGACCTTCAGGGGGAGTCGGTGGTCCCCGTCTGAGGAAAGAGGTGTAACGAAGGGGTTGGAGCTACTGTTGTTAAGGCTTTTTCCTCTCTTTGAATGAGATTAGTTTCGCGCTCATTATGTATACGGTGGGAAAAAATTTCGGTAAGAAATTTAGGTAATAAACAGTATTCGCGCACAGGACCTCCCTTTTTTTAAGTTTAAAGTTTTTTTTTTTTTTTATACAGAGGTGTCTTTTTATAAGCTATTTCTTTAATCAAAGATTTTTTTTTTACATTATTTTACTCTCTAACGCAAGAACTCTTTTCAAGAAGTTTGAAAATATTTCAGATTAGGTAGATTTGATAATGCTAACGGTAACAAAATTCTTAATACAGAACCTCCTTTTTTAGAAGTTAAAATCGCTTTCTTTTTATATAGAGGTGTCTTTTTATAAACTATTTCTTTAATCAAAGATTTTTTTCAATCATTTTACTCTCGAACGTAAGAATTTTTTCAAGAAGTTTGAAAACATTTCAGATATACAGTTAATATGGCAACCTGTTCAACCTTTCTTGATTTTAACACGTAAATCTGATTCTAATTTGGAAAGCAACTTGATCAGATCAAAGTTTTTATAAAGCAGATATTGTTTTTTCTTGTAATTAGAAATTAATTTCATGTCACGATTTTAAAACGTAATTTCGATTTCAATTTAGAAAGCAGCTTGATCAGATTAAAGTTTTTATAAAGCAGTTGCTTTTTCTTGCAATTAGAAATTAATTCCATGTCACGAGAACTGATCCACTGTTGAGAAAATAAACGATAACCTATAAAATGGACATAATACTTCTTGACATTTGCCCTTCTTCGCTTCTTAATGATTTCAACCGAGTAATTGTCGGGTAAAGCTGCGGGCGTAGGTTCAGACCTATAAAGTCTTCCAAAAATGAGTTCGTTTTCTAGGTCACGCAATGTATAAATGTTTAAATCACCCACGCATGATATTTCTGAAATGCGGAAAATTTCCTCACTACTTTGTGTTAGATATGGCTTATTAAATGGGTTAACTATTCTAGAGCTGACGATACGTATTGTGTCCCCGACTTTCAGTATATAGCTGTTGTTTCTTTTTTTATATATTCGCCCTTTTATCTTTGAGCATTAGCTTAAACTGTTTTGTCCATAAATGTTTATTTTTACTGTTATGTAAAATAAGTGGAGTTATTATGTTATTTTTTAACCCGGTATAAATTATATTATTGCATGCTTTTACAATATCAGGTATCACTTTAATATGTGAGTGTATTTTTGTTTGTTATATCTGTAAATCTCATTTTCAATGTCCTAATTCCACGTTCGGCTACAGGGGCCTTTTCATGAGAATATACGCTATATATTTTAATATTCTTATACAGTATATAAGGAGCTTTGTGCATCTTTATTATAAAAATCTTAATCACAATCGGTCCATAACATAGTATGTGTTTGACTTTCGTTAGAATTTAATATTTTTCAAAGCTTGTAGAACATGTTGACTACTTTTCCTTTTTAAAAGCTGCAATTGTAAATATTCAGCAAAAACGCCAATACATACCAATATATATCTGTAGCCCTCACTACGGTTTTGTAAATGAGAAAAATCTGCAATATCCCACGTTAGAATAATTCTTGGCTTACCCGCGATAGCTTTGAGCTATTTAAATTTCTCGGGTTAAAGTTTGTGTATGTAAAGTGTAAGCTCTAGAAGTCTCGAGGTATTTTTTTCACGTCGGTTTTAGAAAATGGTTGCAGTCTTTTAGTAGCTTTATATAGTCTGTCAGTGCTTGAAAATCCACATGGAGCTGAATAGTCTTTATATAGTTTTTTAAGTAATTGAAAAGTATTTATTATTCATTTATGAAAACAACTTCACATGCATTACCCGCAGTTACATTCGTTCTAAACTGTAGTTTCGGAGGAGGGTAGAGATTTAAGTCCACCAAAAGATAAGCGTGGGTGTTTGGCCAATGACGTGATTATATATTTCAAGCATTTTATGAGCTTTATTTTTCCCGAAGCGTTGTATAGCTAAACATTCGACTTGATTATTATCTCTTATTCGAAATAACACAAAGTAAAATGCGTTACGACTTTTATTTCTGGAAAATTTCCCAGGGATTATTATTATTATAATTTTCTATTATCAAACTAACCGAGAGAACATGACGTCTACCTCTAGTAAATGCTTGGCTTACAGACTCGGTGAATACATCTTTTTTGAAAAATTAATGTCTTCTAATATCAGTAAAGTTTAATGAGTCAGAATGTGAACGATTCTAGATTACAAAGGATAACAAAGGATTACAAAAGCGGAGCATGCCGACAGGAGACCTTTTGATCCATATCTAGGTCGGATGCGAAAAAAAAAAAAATCATATTAATAATGAAACAATAAATAAAAACTATAATAATGTAAATAGCAAATAAAATACATAAATAAATGCATAGGTATAGTTAAATAATAAACAAACAGGTAAATAGTAAATGATAATAAATTAACATATAACTAAAAATCAGACAGACAAATGATAACAAAACAAAAAAATAATAATATAAGATAAATTATAATCATTACAGCATCTTACTTAGGTATTTATCTAAATGATTCTTAAAGCTTTGAACTGAACTACATTGCACTACCTGTGCAGGAAGTTTATTCCATTCATTAACTACACGGTTGGCAAAGTTGTTTCTACCTACTTCCAAATTGAATCTATTTCCGGACAGTTTGAGACCATTGTTTCTTGTCTGATTCTCATTCAATGTGAAAATTTGGTCACTTTTGATGTTGTCCATTCCCTTTAGAATCTGAAAGACCTGTATCAAGTTACCTCTGAGTCTACGCTTTTTTAGGGAAAACAGATTCATGTGTTTTAGTCGATTTTCGTATGATTTATTTTTGATATTTGGAATCAGTTTTGTGGCTCGCCGTTGTACTTTTTCCAGTCTGTCAATGTCTTTAATGAGATTCGGTGACCATACGGAAACAGCATATTCCAAATGTGGACGAACTAACGATTTATATAGCTTGTTAATGAGTGATGGACTTTTGAAATCAAAAGATCGCGCAATCAGTCCTAGAATTTTATTTGCTTTCTCAGAGGCTGAAATACACTGCTTGGATGATTTGAGGTCGTTACTGATAATTCTGCCGAGATCTTTTTCACTATCCAGTTTTGTTAACGAATTTCCAAATAACTTGTAATCGTACTTATTGTTGTTTTTACCTATGTGCATTACCTTGCATTTACTTGTGTTAAATTTCATTAGCCACTTTTCAGACCATTGCTGTAATTTATCTAAATCTACTTGAATATCTAATTGGTTTGAGTGATCATTTGCCACTCCGCAGAGTTTTGTATCATCAGCAAATTTGGAAACAGTAGATTTTAGTCCATGGTCTATATCATTTATATATACTATGAATAGAAGTGGCCCAAGAACGGAACCCTGAGGAACTCCACATGCAACACTTTTCCATCCAGAAGTTTTTCCATTTAAAACAACTCTGTTTTCGACCATTCAACCAATTCCTAGTCCAACCTAATAGGCTACCACTTATTCCATGCAAAGCTAATTTAGTAAGTAGTCTTTCGTGTGGGACGGTATCAAAAGCTTTTGCAAAGTCTAGATATATTAAATCTATATTGTTTCTTTTGTCATAATTCGAGATAACTGTGTTGTAGAATTCGAGTAAGTTAGTCACGCAAGAACGTTTCCGTCTGAAACCATGCTGGCTATCATTTATCAAACGGTTACTTTCTAAATGATATTCGATAGCATCTCTGATGATAGTTTCCATTATTTTTCCTACGATTGAAGTCAAACTTATAGGCCTATAGTTATTTGGTTTCTTTTTGTCACCTTTTTTGAATATGGGAGTAACGTTAGCTAGCTTCCATTCTCTTGGGACATCTCCGGATATGATGGATTTCTTGAAAATAATTTCTAATGGAACAACAATCTCATTTTTCATTTCCTTTAAGATTCTTGGATGCCAACCGTCAGGCCCTGGTGTTTTATTAACTTTGAGTTTGTCTATACACCTTTTAATTTTTTCTTTTGTTATATTTACCGTAGTGAGTAAGTTTACCCCAGACTTTTCACAGGTTTCAGTTTGGAATTCACTTTGAGGTGTTTCGTTTACGAATACCGAGCTAAAATAATTGTTTAAGATATTACACATTCCTTCATTTGAATATTCAAGTTGACCGTCAGCAGATAATAGTGGACCAATGTGATTTCTAACAACCTTTTTATCTCTAATGTAACTGTATAATTTTTTGGGATTCTCTTTGGATTTATCAGCGATGTTCATTTCGTATTGTCGTTTTCTTTTTCTTATTGTCTTTTTTAAATCTCTCTGTATTGATACATAACTTTCATAGTCATTAGATGCACCCGAGCACTTATATTTCTTATAAGCCTGTCTCTTTTTAGCAATATTTTTTTCAGTTTCTTTATCGAGCCACTTTGGGCGAGCCTGATTTGGGGGACGTCTGTCCTTAAAAGGAATGTAAGTTTGAATCATCTTAGTGAGAGTATTTTGAAATATTTCCCACATCTGATTTAATTTTGCCTCCCAATCTGTAAGCTGAAGCTCCTGACGTAGTCCTATGAACTGTGCTTTACATATATCTTTAGAAAGTATAATATATGTATTTAAATTGTTATAATTTTCTAAAGGGTGCGACATCATCCCACATCATATAAATATCTTTATATATATGACCATATTTATTCACTAAACTCGTTGTAAATTCTGCTTTTCCACTCACTGTTACTCCTGCAATTATGATTATGACAGGTTCTCTAAATATGTTCAAAACATCTGACGTATACATATCATTCATTTCTAAATATGAATTTGCACGTTCCAGGTAAATGTTGATCTAAAAACTTCACATGATGAACTGACTTTTCTTCTATTTGCCGTGCATTCTATATGAAAGACAACTGCATGCACAGATTGAAAAATGGCTAATAGAAAGTAAATTTACAAATAGTTTATTATGTTGACAATGATAACATATACTTATTCATATACAGTACAGTTCTTCTTCTTCTTCTTCTTCTTCTTCTTCTTCTTCTTCTTCTTCTTCTTCTTCTTCTTCTTCTTCTTCTCCTTCTTCTTCTTCGCGTTCTTCTTCTTGTTCTTCTTTTTCGCGTTCTTCTTCTTCGCGTTCTTCCTCTTCTTCGCGTTCTTCCTCTTCTTCTCATTCTTCCTCTTCTTCGCATTCTTCTTTCTCTTCGCGTTCTTCTTCTTCGTGTTCTTCTTCTTCTTCATCCCTTTCTTCTTCTTCTTTCTTCTCCTTCTTCTTCTTCTTCTTCTTCTTCTTCTTCTTCTTCTTCTTCTTCTTCTTCTTCTTCTTCTTCTTCTTCTTCTTCTTCTTCTTCTTCTTCTTCTTCTTCTTCTTCTTTTCTTCTTTTTCTTCTTCTTCCTCTTCTTCTTCTTCTTCTTCTTCTTCTTCTTCTTCTTCTTCTTCCTCTTCTTCTTCTTCTTCTTCCTCTTCTTCTTCTTCTTCTTCTTCCTCTTCTTCTTCTTCTTCTTCTTCTTCTTCTTCTTCTTCTTCTTCTTCATCTTCTTCTTTTTCTTCTTCATCTTCTTGAATCAGTAATAGTAGATAGACTCAGAGAACACAGCGAGAGAAATAATTTAATTCGTGATTCACAGCATGGTTTCTCCAAGGTTAAGTCATGTGTGACTAATCTTCTATCTCTTTAACACTAAAGTATATAAGGCGTCAGATAACAATGATAATTACGATACTATTTACCTTGACTTTAGCAAAGCGTTTGATAAGGTGCCACACCAGAAATCAAAGCCCATGGCATAGGAGGAAAAGTGTTAGAATTGATTACGGCTTGGATTAGTAATAGAGAACAGTGGGTCACCATAAATGGAGTAAAATCTAGGTGGGGCAATGTTGCTAGTGTGGTCCCCCAGGGGTCGGCTTTGGGTCCCTTGTTGTTCATTATGTACATAAACAACTTAGACGACGGGATAAATGACGATGTTAGTAAGTTTGCGTACGACACTAAAAAAGGACGCCTAATTTGGCCAGGAGACGACGCAGAGATTCTGCAGGATGATCATTAACAAATTGTTCACATGGTCGGTGAAATGGCAAATGAACTTCAATATCTCTAAGTGTAGTGTGTTAAACGTAGGGCTACACAACCCCGAAAATAGATACAGCTTAGATAACACGCTTTTAGAGAAAACTGAGTGCAAGAGAGATTTGGGAGTTCTGGTGAGTCCGGACCTTAAAACCAGGAAACAGTGCATTAGCGCCAGGAATAAAGCTAACAGAGCATTAGGTTTCATTGCTAGGACGGTAACGAGTAGAAGTGCAGAGGTAATTATTAAACACTATCTAGCGATTGTTAGACCCATTCTTGACTATACGATACAGTTTAGGTCTCCGTCCTACAGAATGGACATCAATTCACTAGAGTCAGTACAAAGAAGAATGACCAAAATGATACATGGACTCAGAAATTTGCCTTACGAAGAGAGGCTTAGGCACTTTAACTTACACTCTCTGGAAAGACGCAGAGTGTGGGGGTGATCTAATAGAGGTGTTCAAGGGGATCGAAGTCTTTAACAAGGATGATGTAACAGGGCAGAACTCGCAGTAATTGATATAAACTGGACAAATCTAGATTTAAAAAGGAAATAGGCAAGAATTGGTTTACTAATAGGGTGATCGACGAATAGAATAAACTTAGTAACCATGTAGTAAGCGCTTAAACTATCAGTTGTTTTAAGAAACGATTAGACAACTTTATGGATGGGGATGACAGGTAGTGATGGATACGGAGCTGCCTAGTGTAGGCCTTATGGTCTCCTGCAGTCTCCTTCATTCTTATGTTCTTATGTTCCTCTTCTTCTTCTTCTTCTTCTTCTTCTTCTTCTTCTTCTTCTTCTTCTTCTTCTTCTTCTTCTTCTCCTTCTCCTTCTCCTTCTCCTTCTACTTCTCCTTCTCCTTCTCCTCATTCTTCTTATTATTATTCTACTTCTTCTTCTCCTTCTTCTTCTTCTTCTTCTTCTTCTTCTTCTTCTTCTTCTTCTTCTTCTTCTTCTTCTTCTTCTTCTTCTTCTTCCTCTTCTTCTTCTTCTTCTTCTTCTTCTTCTTCTTCTTCTTCTTCTTCTTCTTCTTCTTCTTCTTCTTCTTCTTCTTCTTCTTCTTCTTCTTCTTCTTCTTCTTCTTCTTCTTCTTCTTCTTCTTCTTTTTCTTCTTCTTCTTCTTCTTCTTCTGGGTATTGGCTGCAAAATAGCATGCAATTAATACTGTAGGGTCTATATGGGGCGCCCCTATGGACCAGAGCCACACACCATTCTGTCTGTGATAGAGGAAAACTCTGTATATAGAAAAATGATGACACTTTTATACTACGACTTTCCCTCCGATATGCTGTCCCCCAACCCCTTGTGTCCTGTACCATTTCTCTGAATATTCATTTCCTTTTTTCGCCTAGCCTGTGGTGGGGGAAAAGAATACTGCCACCAAGTATTTCCCCTTGAGTCGTAAAAGGCGACAAAAAGGGACGGGGGATGGGATTAGGAGTCCTACAACCTGTAGCCCCAAAAGGCGACATTCCTAAAAAAGAAAGAAAAGGCATAAGAGGGTCTGGGAGCTTTCCAACCAGTACCCTTAGGTTTGGGTTTTTTAATGTGCGTGTATGTGGTACAGATGAGAGTAAAAGGGAAGAGATAGGCAGTATGTTTGTGAGAAGATGGATGTACTGGCTTTGAGTGAAACTAAAATGAAAGGAAAGGGCAACTGTGAGTTTGGGAGTGTAGCTGGGAGGTACTCAGGAGTGAAGAGGGGACGAGGGAGATAAGGGGTGGCTATACTAATAAGTGAAGGGATAAGTAAGCGGGTAGTGGAGTGCAAGGAGGTGTCGTCAAGGTTGATGTGGATGAAGGTGAAGCTGGGAAGGGAGATGTGGGTTTTTATAAGTGCGTATGGGCCTGGTAGTGAGAAGAACGAAGAGGAAAGGGAGGCATTCTGGGTAGATATAAATGAGTGCATAGAGGGATTAGGGAGAAATGTCAATGTAGTTGTATTGGGAGATCTAAATGCTAGGGTAGGAAATGAACCAATTGCCGGAGTGATTGGAAAGTATGGAGTTCGAGGCAAAAATCGTAGTGGAGAGTTGATGATGGAGATGTGTCTTGAAAGAGAGTTGATGATAGCAAATACAGGTTTTAAGAAGAAAGTCAAGCATAAATACACATGGGAGAGGGTGGTGGATAGAAGGGTGGCAGATAGAGCGTTAATGGACTATATAGTGGTGACTAGGAGTATGGTAGGAAGAGTTAAGGATGTACATGTTCTAAGGGGAGAGAGTGGGGGAATATCAGATCATCTCCTGGTGGACGGTAAATTGAGAGTGGAGAATAGGTGGAGAAAGAGGAAAAGGGCAGAAGGTAGGGAGGTGCTTAGAATGAACTGCTTAAATGTAGAAAAAGAAGGAGAATGAGTATAAGAAGAAGTTGAGAGAGGAGTGGGAGAGAGTAAGGATAGAGTAGAACTAGGAGTGGAGGAGGAATGGGGATGGTTCAAGGAGGGAGTCATAAGGTGTGCAAAGATGGTGTGTGGAACAAGGAGGGCGGGAGGAAATAGAAGGAAGGGTGGTGAGTCGTGGGATGAGAAAGCAAAGAAGGCTGTAGAAGAGAAGAAACAGGCATTCATAGATTGGCTACAAATTAGGACGAGGGAATCGTATGAGAAGTACAAAGTAAAGAGAAAGGAAGTTAAGCATAAGATAAAGGAAGGAACGAGGAGAGCAGATGGAAGGAAGTTAAAAGAGGAAGAGGAGGCGAATCAAGTAGAGAAGAAAAGGTAAAAGGTGCAGATGGAGAGATGGTAATGGAAGAGAAGGCAGTGAGAGGAAGGTGGGCAGAGTATTTTAGGGAATTGCTAAATGTGAAGGAGGATAGGGAGGGAAAGGTAGTTGCAGTGGGAAGCGCTAAGAAAATGAAAGTGATGAGTGAGGAAAATGGAGAAGAAATAGGGAAGGATGAACTGAAAGCAGCTGTTAAGATGATGAGAGCAGGCAAGGCACCTGGGTTGGATGGATGCCATGCAGAATGTCTGAAGAAAGGAGGTACAGTTATGGTGGACTGGTTGGTGAGGTTATTTAATGTTTGTTTAAGAGAGGGTAGCGTGCCAGAAGACTGGAGGAGTGCCTGTATAGTTCCACTTTACAAAGGAAAGGGGACAAGTGTGAGTGTAGTAGTTTCGGAGGGATCAGCTTGTTGAGTGTAGTTGGGAAGGCTTATGGGAGGGTCTTGATTGAGAGGATTAGGAGACGAACAGAGGGAGTAATTGGTGAGCAACAATGTGGATTTAGGGACTCTAGGGCAAGTGCCCGACTGACAAGTGCCCGACGGCCATAAGCCCGACGAACATCTTCCCGACGGACATCTGCCCGAATGAACAGTGCCCGATGGACAAATGCCCGATTAGGACAATTGCCCGATTAGGACATTTGCCCGATTATGTCTTGCTGACAAAAGGATTTAGTATGCGCTTCCTTTAATTATTTATTTTTTCCTCATGGTAAACATTAACAAGGTACAATAAAAGACAAAAATAAAAAGATCATGATTTTTTTTTATTTATGGATAAAAATCACATGATAAACATTGATAAAAAAGACAATAGATCTAAAATAAAAAATAAAAATAAATATTTAAATTATGAGCTATCTCTCTCAAAAAATCTAATACTTCTCGATTTTCATAATCTTCCACAATATTTGCTATTCTTTTGGTTGTATCTTGATATTTTTTCCTTTTTGAAGGAGGCTCTTGCCCTGCCAGCATCTGGTTTATGATTGTATCGTTAAGAGCTTGTTCAGTCTTCAGTACCTGAAGAAAACGCCAGATATTGGGATGACTCGAGGTTATATTTGCCTGTAAATGGTTATGCCATCCTTCCTAGGAATTGATTGTTCGTGGCAAATCATCGCATACGCGATCATGCATATTCCACATACAAATAGGAAAGAGTGGGTTTCCTCTGTTACGTCGTCGTATCCTAACAATAAAAGTATCTTCAAAGTAGTTAATTACTCCATCTGCTTCTTCGCACATACTTTCTTGTAAGTGTTCAAATGCTTGTACAACATAGTCTGCAGGCACAAAAGCCAGGGCTGGTATCATTCGAATGTTTATGGCAAACTCAGCATCGTTCTGATATCTTGATTGCAACCCCTCCGTTTGTACCTTCCGATAAATAGCTTGCGAGAGGTGAAAAAAACATCCCTTAATATTTGCATTTGGAAAAACATTTGTTAATGCATTCATTGCAGCTTTTTCATAGTCAATCATAATTGCAGATGGATTAAGTCTAGCATTAATAGCCCGAAGTTGGCTGAAAAGTTCTTCATAGGTGGATTGTTGTTTATTTGGTAATAATGCAAAAACACAGGGAATCGTTCTTTTAGAAATTAAACAATGAACTGAATATAGTTGGTAGAACAGTTCAGGTACTACTTTGAAGGTGCCATCGCAAAACCACTCACTCGAAGATTGCAAGAGTTGTATATTTTTCTCGGTTGAAAACAAAATTATACGCTTCTCACCAGGTCCACTGTCGTAAAGTAAGAAATTGTCTTCTTTGCACATTTTTTTATATTCATCTGGAATGGCCATCTCATACAAATTTCTCGGTATGGGATGTTGATTTGATTTGATAATTTTATTACGCCTAATGGCGGCTAGCAATTTACAAACTGAAGCAGTTACAGTGATGAATGTCGCACAGGACATTGTGGAATATAAATAAATCAAAAGTCACATAACATATACAATACAATATACTATTTATATAATCCTTATGTAATTGTGATAATACTTAATTACATAATTATACGGTGCACCACCAAGATACAATACTAGTATGATATATGCATTGGAATTTGCATAGTTAGTAAAAATGCTTTGCTCAGTGGCGGTAAATAAAATATAAACTTATTGAGTTACAGAAAGAAACGTGTTGCGTGGGACATAGTAGAATTCAAATTGATTAACAACCACCAAAATATGGATATCTCATTAGTAGTACATCTAAATTTTCATTCTGTAAGAGATATTTACAAACATATATTAGATCTTGTCCCTGTGGTAGTAAGTCTTTTACTGTGGGACATGCGAGACAATAATGTTCGAGTGTGTTGGCCTTGGCGAGGTGACACAGCTTGCAGGTAGAGTAGTGAGACACATCCTCAGTCTGGCAGACCTGCCACACTGGTCGGTAACCCAGCCGGAGTCTAGCACTCACTATATTGTGTCTACGGACCAGTAGTCCGTGTCGACGATATTTGTGTGAGGTGTCAATGAAGTTATCATAGTGCTGTATGGAGACACTGTGAGCTCGCTCGGCGTTTCTACGATTCGCTGTTAGGGTATGCATGGCTGAACACAGGATAGTTTTGTAATGACGTAAGGAGGGCGGGGTACGTATCACTGGTAATTCGAGATCACACGCAGCCTTTGCGAGACTGTCCACAGTATCGTTACCCGCGATGCCTACATGAGATGGCACCCATAAAAAGGACACAACCAATGTATTATCATGTGCATAGGCCAATCGACACAATATATCTCGCACTATATGGTTATCAGCAGGTCTTGGAGAGGAAAGGGCGTGAAGGGCAGACTTAGAGTCGCAGATGATTACCCCATTTAAACGTCTCTCAGTAAGGAGGGTAACAGCATCTAACAGTCCATTTAGTTCACAGTAGGTGGAACTTGATGTGTCGGGCAAGCGACGGCCAATCCACCCATCTCCCCCTGGTGGTTCCAGAGTGGGGGAGAATACAGCACACGCAGCACTCCCGTCCGCCTGCATTGAGCCGTCAACGTAGAGATGGTGTGCCGTGGGAACTGAGGCAGACACACAGGCGATGGTCTCTAGGGCCAACTGTTTCTGGAGAAGGGGATGGGCCGTTTTAGACGTGGGAGTAAAGGAGACGAAAGGGAGAGGTTCTCGCCAGGGTGGCAATTCAGGTACAACCTCAGCAGCCGGAACATCAATGGCCAATCTCTGGAAGTCAGCACACACGGTACGGATAAGGTTACGTCCACCCGGCCGAAGGTGAGGCCGAGGCATATCAGGGTTGAGTGCCGCCAAGATGACGTTGGAGTAGTGAGGAGCCAGATGGGGAGAGCATAGACACTTGATGCTAAAGTAAGTGACATTAGCGTATATCCTGTCAACAAGTGGGGTCAAGTTAAGCTCAGTTAGCATGTTGACTATTCTGGTGGAGGCAGGACAGCCCAGGATAAATCGCATGACTCTGTTTTGAAACTTTTCAAGGGGCTGCAGTGCTGTCTTAGGGAGCTGACAGAGTGCAGGAGAAAGGTAGTCAATTACTGATCGTAGGAACATTATGTAGATGGTCCTAGCGACAGGGATAGAAACTCCTTTCACGTTGTTGGCAAGCCACTTGACAGGGATGAATCGTCGCTCTAATCTATCCAGCAGGTCTGTAACGATTGGATGGATACGTTGCCGTGCGGGTATGGTTGGGGTGACACGCACGGGGGCACCTAGGTAAGTGTATTGTGTGCAGTGTGGTACAACATTCCCTCCCACGGTGAAGACTGGCAATGTTCGAGGGTTGCGTGTAGAGAATATCCTACTCTTGTCGGGTGAAATTATGAGGCCACAAGCAGCTGATGAATCATAGAATGAGTGAAGGAGGACCTGAAGATTCTGGGGTGAGTCGGTGTGGATGCAAATGTCATCAGCATAACACGTGATTGTAGTGCCAGGGATGTCAGGTAGTATAGCAAGAAGGCGGTGAACTAGGACATTGAAGAGAAAAGGACTGAGAACGCCACCTTGTGGAGTACCTAAGTCAAAATTTCTGGAGGTACTGCATGCGCCCCTAAAAAGGACTTGAGCAGTTCTGTTGCTAAGGTAGCTTCTTATCCATCTCAACAAGTTACCCTTGATACCAAAAGCCACGAGTTGATCAAGTATGATGTCCCTGTTTGCAATATCAAAGGCACTCTTGAGATCGATGAATGCGACCACACTGGTGGGTGAGAGGCGGGTATAGAGATCGAGAAGGCAGTGGTGTGTACCTCGCTGTGGCAGGAAACCATACAGTCGCGGTGAGAGCTTGGATTGGAGACGAAATATCAGACGGTTGAGGAATATTCTTTCAAGCACCTTGCAGAAGCACGAGGTTAGGGAGATGGGACGAAATTTATCAGTGCCGGGTTTAGGTATGGGTACTATAATACTGGAGGTCCACGCGCTGGGTACGGTATGGGATGTGGAGCATGTACAGCTTGTTTATATCTTCTGATGGAACGTCTAATTGTGCTCATAGACGGTAGTTGACTCGAGACTCCTTCCGAGACATTCTGTAACGTTTGACATAAAATCTGTTGTGACGATTGTTGGGTTTTAATAGCTTGTTCCTTCATTTCTTCGCGTAAAGATAGAAGATCTTGACGAATGATATCTGGTGCATGAGTGTGTTCATGTGTTTCGCTTATTATTTGATCACCACACAAAGTAGTTTTGGCCTTGCAGTTGTTGTGTCGGCAATTCCTTGTTCTTAACATAAACGTAGCCATTATAGCAAAGCTTCAATCCACCACGTTGCGTTTTAACGAATTCCATGGGTGCTTACAAGAGTAAAAAAACTTCCGACACTTCCTGATCCTATACTTTAACAGACTGAAGAAAAATGTTTCCCAACAAAAACATCGGCTATGTACTTTACTAAGGAGATTGTTCATACTCCGGTAGTTTCTCTCTCTCAACTAAATAAGCAGTTGTATATATGTAAATATTCGGGCAGTTCACTTTACTAAGGAGCTTCTTCATAGTCCGGTAGTTTGACATCAAATCTGTTGTGACGATTGTTGAATTTTAATAGCTTGTTCCTTCATTTCTTCGCGTAAAGATAGAAGATCTTGACGAATAATATCTGGTGCATGAGTGTGTTCATGTGTTTCGCTTATTATTTGATCACCACAACGTAAAACGTATTTCAAGACGGCAATTCCTTGTTCTTAACATAAACGTGATTGTTCATAGTCCGGTAGTTTCCTAATCGGGCAGTTTTCCTAATCGGGCAATTGTCTGGTAGTTTCTCTCTCAACTATTGTGTGGTTGTATATATGTAAATATTCGGGAAGTTTTCCTAATCGGGCGATTTTCCTAATCGGGCGATTTTCCTAATCGGGCAGTTTTCCTAATCGGGCAATTGTCCTAATCGGGCATTTGTCCATCGGGCACTGTTCAGTCGGGCAGATGTCCGTCGGGAAGATGTCCGTCGGGCATGTGGCCGTCGGGCACTTGTCAGTCGGGCACTTGTCCTGATACCGGATTTAGGACAGGTAGGGATGTGTAGATCAGATTTTTATGGTAAGACAGATATGTGAGAAAGCTATAAGAAAAGGTAAGGATGTTTTTTGGGCTTTTATGGATCTAAAAAAGGCTTACGACAGGGTAGACAGGAAGGCACTGTGGAAGATACTGCAGATATATGGGATAGGAGGAAAGCTGTTAAGAGCCGTCAAGAGTTTTTATGAGAGTACTAGAGCTTGATGGAGTGGTTGGGAAATGTGGAGTTCCAGGAAAAAATTGTAGTGGAGAGTTGATGGTGGAAATGTGTCTAGAAAGAGAGTTGATGATAGCAAATACAGTGTTTCGGAAGAGAGTCAAGCATAAGTACACATGTGAGAGGGTGGTGGAGGGAAGGGTGGTAGATAGAGCTTTAATGGACTATGTAGTGGTAAATAGGATTATGATAGGAAGAGTTAAGGATGTACATGTGCTAAGGGGAGAGAGTGGGGGAATATCAGATAATTTTCTGGTGGAAGGTAAGTTGAGAGTGGAGGACAGATGGAGAAAGAGGAAACGGACAAAAGGTAGGGAGGTGCTTAGAGTGAACTATTTAAATGAAGAGGAAAAGAGGAAGGAGTACAAGAAGAAGCTGAAGTTGGAGTGGGAGGGAGTGAAGGATACAGTAGAGGTAGGTGTGGAGGAGGAATGGGGATGGTTCAAGGAGGGAGTCACAAAGTGTGCAAAGATGGTGTGTGGAACAAGAAGGACAGGAGGAAATAGAAGGAAGGGTAGTGAATGGTGGGATGAGGAAATGAAGAAGGTTGTAGAAGAGAAGAAGCGAGCTTACACAGATTGGTTACAAAATAGGACGAGGGAGTCATATGAGACGTACAGGGAAAAGAAAAGAGAAGTAAAGAAAAAGGTAGAGGAGGCAAAGAGGAGAGCAGATGTAAAATGGGGTAAGAGTATGACAGAAAATTTTGAAAGTAATGAAAATATGTTTTGGAAAGAAATTAAGAGAGGAAGAGGAGGCGAATCAAGTAGAGAAGAAAAGGTAAAAGGTGCAGATGGAGAGATGATAATGGAGGAGAAGGCAGTAAGGGGAAGATGGACAGAATATTTTAGGGAGTTGCTAAATGTGAAGGAGGATAGGGAGGGAAAAATAGCTGCAGTGGGAAATGCTAAGAAAATGAGAGTGATGAGTGAGGAAAATGGAGGAGAAATAAGGAAGGATGAAGTGAAGGCAGCAGTTAAGATGATGAAAGCAGGTAAGGCACCTGGTCTGGATGGATGCCATGCAGAATGTCTTAAAAAAGGAGGTACAGTGATGGTGGACTGGTTGGTGAGATTATTCAATGTTTGCTGGAGAGAAGGTAGAGTGCCGGAGGACTGGAGGAGTGCTTGTATAGTTCCACTTTACAAGGGAAAGGGGGACAAGTGTGAATGTAGTAGTTTCAGAGGGATTAGCTTGGTAAGTGTAGTTGGGAAGGCTTATGGGAGGATCTTGATTGAGAGGACTAGGAGAGGAGCAGAGGTAGTAATTGGTGAGGAACAGTATGGATTTAGGACAGGTAGACGTTGTTTAGATCAGATCTTTGTGGTAAGACAGATATGTGAGAAAGCTATAGGAAAAGGGAAGGATGTTTTTTGGGCCTTTATGGATCTGGAAAAGGCTTACGACAGGGTAGACAGAAAGGCACTGTGGGAGGTTATGCAGATATACGGGATAGGAGGAAAGCTTCTGGGAGCTGTCAAGAGTTTTTATGAAAGTAGTAGAGCTTGTGTCAGGATTAGAATTGGAGAGAGTGAGTGGTTTGAGGTAAAGGTGGGACTTCGTCAAGGATGCGTTATGTCACCCTGGCTGTTCAACTTATACATGGATGGGGTAGTGAGAGAGGTAAATACAAGGGTAGTGGGCAAGGGATTGGAGATGGTTAGAGAAAATGGAGAAAAGTGGGAGGTGAGCCAGCTGTTGTTTGCGGATGACACTGCGCTTGTGGCAGGATCGGAGGAGGGATTGAGGAAGTTGGTGACAGAGTTTGGGAGAGTGTGGGATAGAAGAAAGATGAAGATAAATGTAGATAAAAGTAAGGTAATAAGATGTACAAGGGGTGAAAGTGGCTGTAATCTGGAAGTGAGCATTAAGGGAGAGCAACTGGAGGAAGTGGATAGTTTTAGATACTTGGATGCAAATGTGGGAGAAAAAAGGTGGAGTGAAGGTGGAGGTAGAATGTAGATTGAGAGAAGCGAGTAAATGCCTTGGTGTATTAAAAAGTGTAATGAGGAATAGAAATTTGGGAATGGATGCTAAGAGGAGACTGTATAAAGGAGTGATTTTGCCAACAGCACTGTATGGAGCAGAAACATGGAACATAAGAGAGGAAGAGAGAAGGAGCTTGAATGTGTTTGAGATGAAGTGTCTGATGGGGGTTACTAGGCTGGATAGAGTGAGAAATGAGAAGGTGAGGAGGAGAACAGGGGTGGAAAGGGAGTTAGGAAATAGGGTTGATGAAAGAGTATTAGGATGGTTTGGACACATGGAAAGAATGAGTGAAGAAAGACTATTAAAGGAGGTATGGGAGGCAGATGTGGAGGGAGTGAACATGAGGGGACGTCCTAGGATGAGGTGGATGGATGGGGTGAAGGGGGCTTTGAGGAAGAGGGGAATGTCTCTTGAGGGAGGACGGGAGAGGATAGAAGACAGGGGTGAATGGAGAATGGTTGTATATGGAAGATGTTGTGATGCATGAGGTGGAATGGACGGGGGGATGGGGGGTGAGGTAGTGTGTGTGAGCAAAATTTTGACGCAGCCCGAAGGGATTTCTACCCGTCCTCTCCTTTATATGGGGGGACGGACAGGTGGGGGGTCGCCGATTTAATAAAGCGGCCTTGCTGTGGATGTGGTGTGTCTAGTGACACTACTTCTGACCCAGGGCGGTGGACAGGGTGCAGGGATGACCTGTCATTTAGGAGGTGCTAAGATGGGAGGGAGGGTGGAGGGGTGTGGAGTGTTTTCAGGGATGGAATGGGTGGGAATGATTTTATGCCTTTTCCTTTTTGGCTACCTCCCTAGTAAGGGGGAAAAAGCCTTGGTATATGTATATGTATGTATGTATGTACTAGAGCTTGCGTTAGGATTAGAAATAGAGATTGAATGGTTTGAGGCAATGGTGGGACTTCGTCAGGGATGTGTTATGTCGCCCTGGCTGTTCAATCTTTACATAGATGGGGTGGTGCGAGAGGTGAATGCAAGGGTAGTGGGTCAGGGGTTGGAGATGATTAAAGAAAATGGAGAAAAGTGGGAGGTGAGCCAGCTGTTGTTTGTCGACGACACTGCGCTTATAGCAGGATCAGAGGAGGGATTGGGAAAGTTAGTGACAGAGTTTGAGAAGGTGTGTGAAAGAAGGAAACTGAAGATAAATGTGGGCAAAAGTAAGGTGATGAGATGTACAAGGGGAGAGAGTGACAGTAGGTTGGAAGTGAGCATTAATGGTGAGGAACTGGAGTAAGTGGATAGTTTCAGATACTCGGGTGTGAATGTGACAGGAAAGGGAGGAGTGGGGGTGGAGGTGGAATGTAGATTGAGAGAAGCGAGTAAATGCCTTGGTGGATAAAAAGTGTTGGATTGATATGTTTATTGTTTGTACGTGCATAACGTCTACCGACGCCTGTAAAATCTTTAATTTTATCTATACTGACGACGTGTAATTGGTGGAAGAAGATTTGCAGCAGTTTGCAAACATGATTAACCTCTGGAATAATGTATTAAAAGAACATGGCCTAAAAATAAACCTACGGAAAACAGAGCTAATGCTAGCTGGGAGACAACCTGAAGAAATTGATATACAAATAGAAGATGTGAAACTGAAGCAAGTAAGTGAAATAAAGTATCTGGGGGTTGCATTTGATGAAGAAGTTAGAAATGAGAAGACCATAGAAGATCGTATTGCCAGATAGAGCAAAAATGTTAACCCTCTCTATCCTACAAAATCATCTTAAGAACTATACTGACATCTGGGTGCAAGTCTTGGACTCGCTCAACTAAAACTAGAAGTAAAATTCAAGCTGCAGAAATGAGAGTACTACGTATCATCAAGGGTGTTACTAGAAGAGATAGAATGAGAAACGAGGACATCCGGAAGGAACTATATATCGACAGCATCTTAATCTTTGTGGAAAAAACACAACTACGATAGTAAGGACATGTCGTCCATTTGGGTGCATTACTATTTTTCCGAATTGACTTCAGGGGGATAAATGCATTTTGTGCACTAATATTTAGATCAGTTAGATTGCTATTCATTTCATCAAAACTGCTGACATGTCTGTTGAGCCCCCGCCCCCAAGTGGCCTTGACCCAAGATATGCATATTACCCTCCGTGACCCGACCCCTGGTCAAGACCTGACCCTTGGTCAAGTACCGAGATTTGACCACGTCAACAATGTCTGAAACGTCCGTAAAGTCCGTATAACTTTTCATATTCAATTTCAAATAGGTTTTTATATTGTCAAAGTTTGCTCTCCTAAAGTCTGGTACTTTGACGTTATTCGTACTTTTTAATTCTTCCCAAATAATGTTAAATCTTATTTCATGATGATCGCTAGAGCCTAGACTATCTTCTACTTTTACGTTGCTCATTAGGTGCTCATTATTAGTTAAAAATAATTCCAGGGTATTTTCTCCCCTCGTAGGATCGGTAATCACTTGTTTTAGGAAATTATCCTGCACCACATCTAGGAATTTCTTTGTTTCCTGATCTCCTATTAAAGTTTCCCAGTCAATGCTTCTAAAATTAAAGTCTCCCATGATCACAACGATTTTGTACTGGGACGCTCTGCGAATTAATGAATCAGGGGATCAGTCTGCTCAATGCTGAGTTTAGGAGGTTTATACAAGACGCCAATAATAACTTTCTTATTCTTGCCTATAATCTCTACCCAAATAGATTCCGTACAGTCCTCTTCCTTAATCGAATTGTTGATAATACACTTTATTGTATTTTCAACGAAAAGTGCTACACCTTCCCCACTCCTGCGAACTCTATCCTTGTGAAAAAGTTATATCCTTTTATTTCTATTTCCGGAAGGAAATGTTTATCAGCCATGTTGAGCCAGGACTCAGTAATAGCTATAATATCGAAGTTCTCTACGCATGCTTTACCTCGCAGCAAATCAGTTTTGTTAATTATGCTTCTGCTATTTGTATAGTAAACTTTAAGTTTATCTTCCCTCCACCTGCTTTGGTGATTCTTTTCACAGTTCCTCTCTAAGCTGTTTCTATTGTCTAAACTATATTCCGATACCCCCCCCCTATTTCCACGTAATATACCCGAAAAAAAAACCTGTAGGATGCCTACTTCTCGCACAAGGGATTCAGCAAATAGCCAAAATCCTCTGGGCGACAAGTGCACCCCGTCCGTTGTATATAGATGATTCTTACCGTAAAAGCGGTCCCAGTTGTCGCCAAATGCTCATCCATCGGCCTTACAATGTTTTCCCAGCCTGGAATTCATTGCAATAGCCCTGGAATACCACATGCCTCGAACTCTACGCCTCAGAAGGATTTCACATACAATAGGAACACCTCCACTATTTCTAATTTTGTCTAGTGCATCCTAGAACCGCGTAAACAACTCCTCACTCCCTAACTTACCTATATTATTGCCCCCGGCTCTTAAGCAAACTACAGGGTCCTTACCTTCCCCTATTAAACACTCTTCAATCCTATCTCAACCATCTTCTATCCCCGCGCCGGGGATACACTCCTGCGTCCTATGTTTCCTATCTTTATTGCATAAAGCCCTGTCTAAGTACCTCACTTGACTGTCTCCTACAACCAAAACCTTACCTGTGGGCAGGGATCCAGCGCCTGCTCTTCCCTTCTTCTCCTGAATATCATTTGTTTCTTCTTCCTGCAGATTCGCTAGTGCTTGAAACGAGTTCTTGCAAGCGAGTGGGGCTGGTGAGGACTTTTTTTTCCACTATTCCGCATCTTATTTTTTGCCGTTTTCCATCCAAGCTCATAGCTAGATTTGTCTTCCGTATTTTGGGCCTTCGAGCGGAGAACTCGATTCTCCTCTTTAAGGCACTTTACAGCATCCTCCAAGGCTTCAATTCTACTAAGTAGAGATTGTACCTCATCGGCGCTGAACACGGTAATACAACCACTCGCCATATCACTAATTGAAGCAGCTACCCGGTTGACCTGACTTGAGTGACGACTAAACACACATCCTCCTACCCCTCTATCTACCTAAATGTCTACCACAATCTATCGGTCTCTTACACTTTGATAGCTGCATGTCGGACAGTATTTTTTCTTTATGGTTGAAGGCTACAACTTGTTGGAGTAAAATGTGCTTATATTCGTCCTCCAGATGTGATAACCTTCTATTTCACCATTTACGTAAGCAATGCGTGCGCAGATATGTCGATTACTATTCCGATACGTCTAGTTCCAATTCTGTTCGCGTGCAAACCAGATCTTACCGGTACGTTGCTTTTCAAATTTATATAAAGTATTTCGCTGACTTTCTATCTTACCATTTACGTAAGGAATACGTTCACTGGCATGTTGATTCCTGTTCTGATCATACATTTTGTCGTCATTCTATGGACAATCAAACGTCAATCATGAACTCCTCTATACTTTTTACATACCTGTAGACCACACCCATACGTACGTATGGACCAAGTTAATCAGTTAAAAAAAAAATGACGCAAGACTATGGAACACGAGAACGCAGTCCTACCCTTGCAAAAAAAAAAAATCTACCTACACTTCCAAAGTCATTCTATGGCCCAAGCAACGTCAATCATCAACTCTTCTCAACTTTTTACATACCTATAGACCATACCCATACATACCTATGGACCAAGTTAATGATTGAAAATATATGACGCAAGACTATTGAACGCGGGGACGCAGTCCTAACCTCGCATAACACTTTTTTTACACCCTACCTACATCTCCAAAGTCATTCTATGGCCAAATCAACGTCAATAATCAAGTCTTCCTAGCTGTCACATATCTATAAACCACACCCATATACACATCTCTAGGTACAGAAACTCTTCTCTTTACATAACTATACACCAATCAAATAACACATACTAACGCATACAACCAATCAAAAACGTCCAACGTTATCAGCGTATGAAGTCACAAAATCATCCCACACGTACGTGCACACATCACCCATACGTATGTACGAACACATTCACTGTTACAAAGGAATACAAAGGCGGAGCATGCCGACAGGAGACCTTTTGGTCCATATATAGGTCTGATGCGAAATAATAAATAATAAATTAATGAATAAAAACTATGATAATGTAAATAACAAATAAAATACATGAATAAATGCATAGGTATAGTTAGATAATAAACAAACAGGTAAATAGTAAATTGTAATGAATTCACATATAACTAATAATAAATGAAAATCAGACAGACAAATGATAAAAAAATATATGAGATAAATTATAATCATTACAGCATCTTGCTTAGGTGTTTATCTAAATGATTTTTAAAGCTTCGAATTGAACTACATTGTACTACCTGTGCAGGAAGTTTATTCCATTCATTAACTACATGGTTGGCGAAGTTGTTTCTACCTACTTCCAAATTGAATCTATTTCCGGACAGTTTGAGACCATTGTTTCTTGTCTGATTCTCATTCAATGTGAAAATTTGATCACTTTTGATGTCAATTCCCTTTAGAATTTTAAAGACCTGTATCAAGTTACCTCTGA
>NC_134818.1:41666904-41674404 GCF_046742065.1 Oratosquilla oratoria
TGTGTCATTGTATGTTCAATAATCATCTCGAGTAGAACATTTCCCCATGAGCCGTCTCCACCCTTTACTGTCATCTCTTCCCAGCAGACTTCTTTGCAATTAAAGTCGCCCATCATAACTATTCTTCCTCCATCTTCCATTATCTTATTTAATGTTATCTTTGTGTCCCCTAACATACTTTTATGTTCACTGTCTTCCCACGAGGCTGTTTTTGGAGGTACATAATCTATCACAAACTTTCTGTTCTTCTTATCTCTATCTTCCACTTCGATCATAATCATCTCTACTGTATTCTTTTCATATGTGACACTCTTCACGTTTATATCCTTCTTAGTCAGGAACATAACTCCACCCCCTTGCTTTGTCTCTCTGTTTCTAATCCAATAATTATATGCGTGATGTCCTACATTGTTGGGTGGTAGTGGACCTTTTAATTTCGTTTCTACAATTCCCATTATGTCCGGTTCTTTTTCCTTCAGATAATCATTCAGCTCATTCAATCCTGTAATTAATCCATCTATATTTGTGTAAGGCACTCTTAGTTTTCTGCCACTTCCATTGTATTCTCTGTTTCCCTTTTGTTTTTCTCTAGTATTTCGAATTTCCTTACTTTCATATTCACTACTCTCCAATAGAATTTCTCTTCTGACTCTGTTCTGTTCTTGTTTTTTTCCTTAGCTTCATGTCTTTTCATTTTTTCCTCCTCTCTTTCCTCTTTATTCATTTCCCTTTTTATCCATACCTTTTTATATTGTTCACTTGTTGCTAGTTTCCCTGTTTTTGATAAGATATTCTCTGCCGTCGTTTGTGACCTGAATTTAATCTTAATTGGTCTGGTCTTATCTGTACTATACTTTCCGAGACTAAACTTCTCTTCAATTTGTTTCATGATTTCAGGTTCATCTTCCTAAACTAATTCTAGTAATCTGCTTACTTTTTCATTTTCCTCATTGATTCTTGTGGTTCTATCTGGGTTGTGTTTCTCTTCCATTCCTAATATAAATATACATTTCTTTTTGTTTGCTAAGTCTCTTACTATATTCTCCTTTTGTCTCATCACTTTAATAATTGAGTCTTCAGTTTGTTCTTTCATTTGCTGTTTAATTATGTCAGTAAATGAAACTTTACTGTTTTCTTGGATTGTCTTCCAACCCTTAGCTTCTTTAGCTATGGCCTCTTTGTTTTCTTTATTATTCCTCTTTAATTCTTCATCCTCCTCTTTTACTTCTTTTAACTGTCTTTTTAGTTCTTCTATTTCCTAAGTTAAGTTTTTGTTCGCCTTCTCTAGTTCTTCCAATCTTTCAACCCTTTGCGCAATTTCAGACATTCTACCGAACCTACTCTCCCAATGTTCGGTCATTTGTTCAAGTTTTTGTTCTAGTCTTGCCAGTCGGGGGAGGTTGGTATCCGCCCCCCCTCATTAAATCATGGAAATTATTATCCTCACCTTCTATTGTGCTGCTCATATCTATGTTTCTAATCTTTACATTTTTGTTAGACCCTTCATCGTCACTAAATCGATCCGGCCCGCGCTTGTTTACATGGTGTCTGCCTGCCTGGACCAAGTCCTCTACTTCCTCATTTCCTTCAATTTTCCTCAGTAATCCCTCCCCTTCTCCTTTTCCCTCACTTTCCCACTACACCACGAGCAATCCCCTTCCCTACAAATACAATAGGTACTTCCTTTGCGATGAGATCCACGAAAATTTCACCTTTTCTTCAGGACGTCAATCCTAGCCGTCTGTCCGACGTAAGTGTGTGTGTGTGTGCGTGTGTGTGTGTGTGTGTGTGTGTGTGTGCCGCTACATAAATATATATATTACATATATATATAAATATATATATATATAAATATATATATATATATATATATGTGTGTGTGTGTGTGTGTGTGTGTGTGTGTGTGTGTGTGTGTGTGTGTGTGTGTGTGTGTGTGTGTGTGTGTGTGTGTGTGTGTGTGTGTGTGTGTGTGTGTGTGTGTGTGTGTGTGTGTGTGTGTGTGTGTGTGTGTGTAAGAGGCCGGTAGATAGAGGTAGACAATTGAGTAGATAGAGAGGTAGGTGGAGACGTATGCTAATCTTATGACTAAAGGTTTAAAAACAACGGTCGACAGAAAGGGCTTAGTCATCCACGAGATCGCTCGCGCCTTGTATATGTAAACAATGCTAATGTAGCAAAAATTGTAAGCGTATAAGCCATTTCCGTTGCGACATAAATTTCCAGCAAATGGAAGATATCAACCAATATGAAGCTTACAAGAAAGCATTCATTAAACATCTTATGTCCAAATGTGATCACGATCCTATCAGGTCTTTGGTTAGAATGATCAAAGAAGTTAGAACAAGTAAATCAGACACAGGATACTTAGCTAGATTAGATAGATGGTCAAAAGACAAGAATTCTATCTTGAAAGATTCAGATTGGATAGAAAAATCTTGTGACAAAATGGAAGTTTCTCAGGTAATGAAATTGATCATATTTGGACTGTTAACCAAAAATTCAGGTGAATTAACGGCAGAAAAACTGTAAAAACCTCTAACGTCAAATATGAATTTAGGGGAAGCAGATTATCTTCATCAAGGGTACAGTGAGACCAGAATAATAAATCCATATCTAATGACAGTGGGGGAACATAGGAACTCCAGAGAGTTTAAGAAAACAGAGGTAGGACATAGACGGAATGTTAGAAGTCCATCCAGGGATACTAGAATCCTATGTTTTAATTGTAATACCTGGGGACACAAACCACAAGACTGTTTTTATGAAATTATTTGTAGAAATTGCAAATATGAGGGTCATGATGAATATCAGTGTAGAAACCCACCATTTTGTATGTATCACCAAAGAATAGGATATAAAAGCCATGAATGTAGTAATTTTCGTATGCACCAGGAAACAAGAGGAAAACCCCCAGACAAAGAATAAATCAATATTTTAGAACTCCCCACCTATATGCCGTTAGACGGTATTGTGTTAAAGATAGGAATAAGAGTAGGGTGAAAGGAACCTCCAACATTAAAAACAAACTGATAATTACTATTGGAAGAACTTCTGTAGGACCTCTCATTGCTGGTAGAGTGTTCAATAAGCCTATTCAAATATTTATTGATACAGGATCTGTAGTTAATGTAATTACCAGTAAAGTTTTAAACCAGTTGAAACCAGGAGTGAAAATATTGGAATAAATCCATTACTCATTCCAAGGAGTAACTGGAAATCAGTTAAAAACATTAGGTAAGGTTGAGCTAGAAGTTATCTTGTATACAAATGAAAATTTGCACATTCCAGTGATAGTTGTAGAAGAATCTGTTTTTCCTGGAGACTTATTGATAGGATTTGCAACTATGAGAGAAGAGAACATGGTCATATGTCCTGCTGATTTAGGGATCTTGGTGAAATCACAGTTAATCCCATTTTTAAATCAACCAGACTTAAGACCACTGACAGGAATCAATGAATCCCTAGACATATATGAGAAAGATACAATTTTTGCTTTAGATAACGAGGCCGAGCGGTCCAGACCAACAGAAAGTAAAGCAACTTGTAGTGAACCCAGCTCAGATGTTCAGGAAATCCCAGAAATTACTAATTCATCAACTACAAATGAAGCCTTGCAAATTGTTGATGGTGGCGTAATAAAGTCGACGTTATTACACCCTAGAGCAATCAATAGGGTGATATTGCAGTTGAAAGGAGTTTGTGTAGACTCTGAAATAATTACAATCCCAGAATCAATTAGATTAAAATATTTGAAGTTGGACTCAGGGATTTATACGGGTAAGTCAAATATGAACACAGTAGAAATATTAATAATTAACACTATGAATAAAGATATAGTTTTAAGGAAAGGTACACAAATAGTATATTTTCAGGTGTGTACAAAACCCATTTATTAAGATTATAGATGAGAGTAGTGAGGAGGTAGAATTACCGATTTCATCAATCTGTTTAGTTCAAGAAGAAATAGATTGAAAGGAATACAAGGATCTATTAGAGCCAACAAATTGCCCTGAGTTGGATGAAAATTTAGTTGCTTTGCTTGTGAAGCACAATAAAGCAATTGCTTTGCCGGGGACGCCTTAGGCAAAACAACTGTTTTAAAACATCAGATTAAATTAAAACCAGGAACACAACCTATTTACATACCCGCCGACAGAGTTCCTCACTCTAAATTAGCGGTAGTAGATAAACTGGTCACTGAAATGTTATCGCAGGATATTATTGAACATAGTAAAAGTGAGTGGAACTTTCCTTTGATTTTAGTGCCAAAATCAGATGGTACTATGCGCCGAGTTATTCATTATAGGGAATTGAATAAGCACACCATTCGTGACAGTTTACCATTACCAGTAATCGGTGACATTTTAAAAAGTTTGGGAACAGAGAATAGGTATTTTAGCACTATAGATATCAAATCTGCTTTTTGGCAAATACAGTTGCATGAAGACTCAAGAGAGTTCACAGCATTTTCTACTCCAACAGGACATTATGAGTTCAAGCGAATGCCATTTGGTTTATGTAATAGTCCATTAACTTACATGAGATTAATTAATACAATTCTAAATGGATTGTTAGGAAACACTGCCAGTGTATTTCTAGATAACATTTTAATAGTTTCTCAGACAGCAGTTGAGCACTTTAAGAAATTAGATTTGATATTCTGAAGACTAGTTGAAGCAGGATTGAAAATGAAACTTGAAAAATGTAAGTTCTTGCAAGACAGTGTTATTTATTTGGGACATAAGATAGATAGACATGGACTTAGTGCAGAGAATTCAAAGGTTGAAGCAGTCAAGAATTTTCCAGTTCCAACCAATGTAGACAAGGTTAGGAGCTTTTTGGGATTGGCAGGATATTATAGAAAATTCATTCAACAATATGCTGACATTACTAATCCATTAAATTCTTTATTGGGGAAGGACTCAAAGTTCATATGGGGACCTGCACAATAGCAAGCTTTTGACAAATTGAAAGATAAACTCACGAGTTCACTCATTTTAATATTTCCTGGCCATGAAATAGAATTCATTCTTTGCACTGATGCATCTGACATAGGATTAGGAGGAATACTGATGCAAGAGAGAAATGGAACTTTGAAATCAATAGCTTACACTTCAGGACTTTGTAATAATGCAGAGAGAAACTACTCTATAACAGAAAGAGAAACTTTGGCAGTAATTCATTCTTTAGAAAGTTTTAGGGATATGATACTAGGATATCCAATCAGAGTTTGGACTGATCATACAGCTATTCAGAACTTAATTAAGGATAAGAATCTTAGGGGCAGACTTGCTAGATGGTTTGCGATACTTCAGTGCTACGAGGTTCAAATTGAATATATTCCGGGTAGAAAGAATGTTGCGGCAGATGCACTTTCTAGAAATATTAGTCAACCAATGACTGGGTTGATTCATTTTGTTTGTAGTATAGAGGAGTTAGTAACTTTAGATGAGGAAATGCTAATAAGAGAACAGAGGGATGATAAGACATGTGATTTATTAGTCAAGTATTTGATGAACCCAAGAGGAAACCCTGCAAAACTACCAAAGGGGTATAAGATAGAGGAATTTCATTTGACTAATGGACTTTTGTATAGAAAAACAGTTGTAAGTGGAAAAGATATTTCAAGAGATCCAGTAAATCAGTTGGTAATACCACAAACTCTTTTAAAAGAGATATTGAAGTTACTTCATGATAGTGATTGTAGCTCACATCCAGGAAAGGATAAAAATTATAGACAAGCACAACTTAAGTATTTTTGGCCAGGTATGAAGAAGGATATATATAATTATGTAGAAAATTGTTTGAAATGTGTTAAGGTGAAAGGAAATACACCAAAACCTGCTCCTATACTTACCTATCCCATTCCACAGAAACGTTGGGAAAAAATTCACATTGATACATTGGAGTTACCTGTGTCTGAGAGTGGATATAAATATGTATTTGTTGCCATTGATTATTTTTCAAGATTTTGTATTTTACAACCCATACTATTGTTTCAGTAATCTATGATCAGATAATCTGTAATTTCACTACACCTAAGATCTTAGTTTTAGATAATGGAACCAAATTTAATAAAAAATCTTGGAAAAATTATGTAGTTTATTTAAGATCAAGAAAGTCAATATCTTAGTAAATCATCCACAAAGTAATGGAGTTCTACTGTAGAAAGGTTAAACAAGAAAATTATTACATGTCTTAGAAGTATGATAAGTCCTCATAGTTTAACCTGGGATACTTGGATTCCTTGTGTTAAATGTTCTCTGAATAACCAAATTAATATAGCAACAGGTGATGCACCTCATTTTATGATTTTTGGGGAAGACAAAACTCTTCCATATGAAATTTTGACTGCAGATCAGAAACCTGTGTATGATATAGATGATCATATCTCAAATATAATAAATACTTTTCAAAGTATTCACCAACGAGTTAGGGAACATATGCAGGAGTATTCACAAGAGATGAAAAAGCAACAACACAAAATAGCACATAAACTAGAGTTGGAACTAGGAGATTTAGTCATGGTCAAACTACATTCACCCTATAATAAACTTTCACCAAGGTACTCAGGTCCATATGGTAATTGATTCTGCAGGTGGAAATAAATATAAAGTAGTCCATTTAGAAATAAGGAAAAAATTGATAGGCCATTTAGACGATACGAAGAAAGTTAGGTTGCAGATCTATGAAGATGATTGTTGTGATACCCTGTGTATCAATGTTGAGGAACCTGAAGAGTGTAGGGAATATTTTGATAATATTCTATGTGATTTGAACATTAATATAAATGCATTTTACAGATGAAGACTGTCTTAATAATTTTTCTATGCATGGTGAATGCCCTGGACTGGAATCCGATTCGTCCTGAAGCATTGGTACAACGCCATGGTAACCTAATATTGGTAGACAAGCTTGTAAGGGTAGTTCTTGATTACAAGAATATAACAAAAATTAGAGAAGATGTAGACTCCTTGAGAATGAATTTGAAATTGTTAAAAGAGAATATTTCCAGTAAAAATGTTCAAAAGAAACTTGAAAATAAGATAAAGGAGATAGAACACAAACTTGATGTCATAGATTGAAATTTCAAAAGAAATGGTAGACAAAAGAGAAGTGCGTTGGTAGTGGCTTTAGGAGCTCTTGCTGGATTGGGAATATCCAATTTTGCCTTCCTTGCTGATTTAAACATTTATGTGAATAAATTGAATGAGAAAGTTGCAAAAATTGGTAATTTATAAACAAGTATAAAAAACATTGAGGAAATTATCTCTGAAATTACATATAACTTAAAGAATCTCAGTTTAAAATAAAGTGAACAGGAGAATACAATGCAACTTTTCTTATTACTCAATAATATGCATTTGAAATTATCTGAGATGAAAGTTCGGTTGGAATCTTTTGTACAAGATTCAGTTATAGCAAATTCAGGTCAAGTAACATCTTCTCTTCTCCCAATACCTCAACTTATATATATAATTAATTCAGCAAAGAAGGATT
>NC_134818.1:41679404-41681904 GCF_046742065.1 Oratosquilla oratoria
AGCTTCCACAGTTTTTCTCATTTTCTTCTCAAATCCCTCGTGTAGAATTTCTGCGTTGTTCCAATCAGGTAGATGTCCACATTTGTCCAGGTGACGAACCAGGGAGTTAGATGTTCTATGAGCCCTGAGATCGTTTTTGTGCTCATTCAAGCGTTTATTGAACCCTCGACCTGACTCACCGAAATAAGATGATGGACAACCGTTGCATGGAATACGGTAAATGACACTGAGATTATTACGCATATTATTATGTTTCTTAAATATTTTTCCTATTTTATTGGAAGATATTTTTGCTATATTTATTCCACCTTTTAACAAATAATCATCAATAGCTATGGTGTTTGTAGAATTAGGGACAGAAATAAAATGAGACTTATCCTTTCCCGGGGTCCGGACGTTTGAGCCATCGTAGATCTTCTTGGCTTTCCTCGTTGTCCTGGTGATCAAACCTCCGGGGTATTTCAGCTTCCTAAAGGTATTCTTGATGTAAGTAAATTCATCCTCTAGGAATTCTTCACTGCAGATACGAAAAGCTCTGAGAAAGAAACCTATTAGAACACCTGTTTTAACACGTCTGCTGTGTGCTGAAAAATAATGGATAAAGTCGTCCCTATTGGTGGGTTTCCTGTACACCGAGAAACTTACCTGTTGAGAACCTCTGTGTATCAACGTGTCTAAAAATGGTAAATTACACTCTTTTTCTAGTTCAACTGTGAATTGAATGTCTTTATTCACAGCGTTGAGTCTTCTCAACTTATTTTCTATATTAGTTCTTTTTGGCATCACCACGATTATGTCATCCACGTACCTTAACCAAGTGGTACCTCTTCCCATGATGTTGATGTATTTGTCCATTTCTAATACTTCCATGAATAAACATGCCATGACAGCAGATAATGGACTCCCCATTGCGAGACCTCTAATCTGTTTAAATTCAATGTTGTTAAACATAAAATATCCAAATTTGACACACATGGAAATAAGTTTTATATAATCAGATCTTGGGACTGGAAGGATATCATCATCGATATCTGTTGTTACTTTCTTCACTGCTTCTAGGGCATCAAAAATAGAAACATTTGTGAATAACGCTGTTATATCGAAGCTTGCCAACTTTTTATTACTTACATTTAGATCTTTAAGTCTCTGGATCAGGTCGGAAGAATTTCTTAAATGGGCCCCGCTGATGGAACCGATGACGCTGGAAAGGGGTTTTGCCAGACATTTCGCTAGTCTGTGCGGAGCGCTACCAATCCCTGAAGTTATGGGCCTCATGGGGATATTTACCTTATGTACTTTAGGTAGACCGTGCATTAACGGGGGTTTTGGAACTTCTTCTAGTAATCCTAACAACTTTTTTCCCCTGGTTGATTTACGTAGGATTTTTCTCGCTTCTGTGTTGAATCTTGCTGATTCTATATCAGCGTTGCCGGCCGGTTGTCTTTCGTATGTTGATTCATCATTCAAAAGATCGGACATTTTGTCCAGATAGTCAATTTTATTTAAAATAATTACTCCGCCGCCTTTGTCGGCGTGGGTGATAATAATGTCATTATCATTACTCAAAGTCTGAAGGACTTCTCTAAATCTTTTGGGAATAACAAAACGATTACAATCGGCCAAGGCTTGGTAACATGTTATTACCCCTTGGGTGAAACCTTTATCAACTTCGTTCTCAGACCATTTATAATTATTGTTCACATTTCTCTTGTAGTCCTTACCTTTTCCTCCTATATCAAATTTAAGTCCCAAAGACAGTACCAATTTCTCGTCTTTAGATAGCTGTCTGTCTGAAAGGTTGGTCACAAAGTCATTCCTTTCCAATTTGTTCCAATCACTGTTATTACATAACCAAAGTAGCCTACGTTTAAGTTTTTGTTCTGTAGTCCTCTGAAGAAGACCAAGTTGGTCGCAACGTTAGGGCAATAAACTCTATTCCTAACACATCTTCGTTTGCCCTTCCCCACCCGCATTCTCTCTCATATATATATATATATATATATATATATATATATATATATCTATATATATATATATGTAACGCACTAGTCCTCAAAAATGATTTGTCTGGCACATCTGGGATGCTGTCGAAAATAACGTAGTCTATCAGTTCAATTGCAATTCTGGAGATTGTGAGCTCTATTCTCGTAGCTATACGACATGCAACCTTAGCAGACGTTTAACTCTTCACCTCCAACAGGGAGCCATTAAAAATCATTTTGAACTGTATCACAAGTCTATGTTGGATAGAGCAACCGTTGTTCATAACACTGAAGTGCTCGCCCAGTGTAACAACATTAAGGAACTGAAAATGTTAGACGCTGTGTATAGAAGAGAATTGTCTCCTGTCATCAATGTACAGGTTAATTTGGTGTCTGCTATTTCCTTATTTAATACGTCCACGCGACATGTTGTACATAACCTCCCTGTGCATGCTAGGGACGCTGCTTCACATCACCTTACTCCGACTCCAACTCTTCCCCCTCACCTCTCCCTCCCC
>NC_134818.1:41684404-41689404 GCF_046742065.1 Oratosquilla oratoria
CATACCACAAATTGTCCTATCATGGTGGATGTGGGTTGAACGCAAAATTTCGTATATAACTCGAGCATACAAATATAAGAAAGTTTTGCTCAACTCATATCTCTTTAGATAGCGCAATTGGCTAAGTCACTCTCACTTGTTACGTTCTAGCTGTGGTTCGAGACCTTAGGTTGACCACGTATCAATTTCTGTATGTATGCCTCCTCAAGTTACTCGACTTTGAAGGCCTGGAAATAAAATTAATTGTATTTGATCTTTATTCGAAGTTCATTTTCTCCGACTGTGGGTTTCCTGGGTGTCATATATATATATATATATATATATATATATATATATATCTATATATATATAAACATATATATATATATATATATATAAACATATATATATATATTCTGTTGAATAGTACAGCATACTCGGCATTAGTAATCTTCTTTTCAATACTTTCAATCCTTTTTTCACTCTCTTTCTGTAGGGGAAGGGCGAACACTACATTACCCGATGAATCCATGGTATATATGAAAATAAAAACAAATACATAACTTACAACGTATCGCCTATACTTTAGGCATCTTCTGTTTTTTTCAGAGTTTACAAACTGTGATTATATATGACACTACATGAAAGGGGACAGGTGTTCTTAGTTTTTCCTCGGCGCCCCGTGGGGTGCCCCATATAGCTCCACGGTTCCACACATATTTTGTTGTGGGTCAGGGATTGGAGATGGTTAAAGAAAATAGAGAAAAGTGGGAGGTGAGCCAGCTGTTGTTTGCGGACGACACTGCGCTTGTGGCAGGATCAGAGAAGGGAATGAGGAAATTAGTGACAGAGTTTGGGAGAGTGTGTGAAAGAAGAAAGTCGAAGATAAATGTGGGTAGAAGTAAGGTGATGAGATGTACAAGGGGTGAAAGTGGCAGCAGACTGAAAGTGAACATTAAGGGAGAAAGACTGGAGGAATGGATAGTTTTAGATACTTGTGTGCTAATGTGGCACGAGAGGGAGGAGTGGAGGTGGAGGTAGAATGTAGATTGAGAGAAGTGAGTAAATGCCTTGGTGTATTTAAAGAGTGTAATGAGAAATAGACATTTGGGAATGGATGGTAAGAGGAGGTTACATGAAGGAGTGATTGCGCCGACAGCACTGCATGGGGCAGAATCATGGAATATAAGAGAGGAAGAGAGAAGGAGTTTTGATGTGTTTGAGAGGAGGTGTCTGAGAAGTAGAATAGGGGTTACTAGGCTGGATAGAGTGAGAAATAAGGAGGTGAGGAGGAGAACAGGGGAGGTAAGGGAGTTGGGAGATAGGGTAGATGAAAGAGTATTGGGATGCTTTGGACACATGGAAAGAATGAGTAAAGAAAGACTAGTAAAAGAGGTACGAAAGGCAGATGTGGAGGATGTGAACATGAGGGGGCGACCTAGGATGAGATGGATGGATGGGGTAAAAGGGGCTTTGGGGAAGAGGGGAATGTCTGTTGAGGAAGGACGGGAGAGGACAGAAGACAGGGATGAATGGAAAATGGTTGTATATGGGTAATGTTGTGATGCATGAGATGGAATGGGTGTGGGATGGGGGTGAGGTAGTATGTGTGAGAACATTTTGACGCAGCCCAAAGGGATTTCTCACCGTTTTCTCATTTTCTGTTTGGAGGGACGGAGAGGTGGGTAGCCGATTTAATGAAGCGGCCTTGCTGTGGATGTGCTGTGTCTTGCGTCACTGCTTCTGACCCGGGGTAGTAGACAGGATGCAGGGATGACCCGTCATACAGGAGATGCCAAGATGGGAGGAAGAGTAGAGGGTGGAGGGGAATGGAGTGTTTTGGGGGTGGAATGGGTGGGAATGGTTTTTATGTCTTTGATTTTTGGCTAGCTCCCTGGTAAGGGGAAAAAACCTTGGTATATGTATGTATGTATGTATGTATGCATTATTTATTTATGTATGTATGCATTATTTATTTATGTATTTATCTGTTCATTTATCTACTTATTATTCAATCATCTAGGTATCTATTTATTCATTATAATCTTTAAATCATTTATTAATCTCCAAAATTGTTACCACTCTTTACAGAAGTTGAAGCTGACACCAGGCGTACTCAGAGGCAAACTTCAGAGAAAATGTGGTCTCAAGCGAGCAAGAGATAATTTTCTCTAAAGACTATCTCCTCAATCAAATAAAATCATTCAGCGTTAACCAACAACAGAATATAGGGATGGCATCACTTGGTCGGGAGGATTGCAATATTTCAATATGGTTGTAAATAGTTTATCAAAGGAAGCATTTGCGTGGCACCGTACTCGTCACATTACACTTAAGCACTCAGACACGCCATAATGGAAAATAAATGTTGCCACTGCTACATAATGTTGGTATACTATAACTCCTTTCTTCTAGCATATCCCGAAATCTTATTTCAAACCTGAAATACCTCTTCTCTACGTCCTCCTTTATTCTGGTTAATCCCAAGATTTTGTGCTTCGAAACGTTAGGTGTCCCTTCTCTACATGTTTATGTTCTTAACTGATTAAAGTTATCGTATCACCGAGTACAAAATATATACGAGTAGACCACGTTATCATGTTATGTTGATTGATTGATTGATTGATTGATTGATTGATTGATTGATTTGTTTGTTTGATTGATTGATTGATTGATTGATTGATTGATTGATTGATTGATTGATTGATTGATTGATTGATTGATTGATTGATTGATTGATTGATTGATTGATTGATTGATTTATCTATTTATTTATTCATTTATTTATTTATTAATATTTTTATTTATTATTTGCCAGGAGACTTCAGCTTCATGTGCCGGTGGGGCATTCAACTTTGTACCTGCAGCTGGTGAGTAAGACTCCAGAATGATCTTGTACAATTGCTGATGAATGACACTTGCCCTGTCTGAGTACACATGACAAAGGTACTGTATTTCAGAGCAGATAATCATCTTCAGATATACATTCATTTTTTTTTTTTTAAGTTAGTCATGTTTTCAAAAAGCGCACACTTTTCTTTGCAAAAAAAAAAAAAAAAAAAAAGTGATTTTCCAGTCATTCAGGTACATGTTTATCAGTGTTTATATTTAACCTATCTATATGTATGTGCACTCACACACACACCCTCCCAAATATTGAAGTAGATATTCATCAATGTATGTGCTTTACCTATTTATAAGTATGTTCACACATAAGATAAACAGGGTGAGTAAAAATGGAACTTCCTACAACGGAAGAGCAGTAAGAAATAAGATAATCACATCTATATAAAAAAAAAAGATAGAGCAAATGGACAGAGAGAAACTGCTAATATAAAGAAAGAACAAGATGCCATAGTAAAAATTAACGAAAGACATCTCTTAAAATATATTAAGAGGCACAGATTTCACTTGGATACACCAATTTGTGGAGTAAAAATAATTCAGGCCAGCACCATTTATCAATATATCTATATAAAAAAAAAATTACGCTTACAATGGAGGTAGCCAAGTCAAAAGGTACGTACCCACTCCTACACATTTCACTCCCATCAATTTCACTCCCACCCATCCCACTTCCATCCACCACCCTTTCCTCCCAATCATCTTGGTTCCTCATGGTTGACGGATCATCCCTATATCCCGCCCACTGCTCTAGGTCAGAAGCAATGTAGCAAAACACAGTACATCCATAGCAAGAACGTTTCACTTAATCGCTCCGCCCCCTTCTCCGTCTCTCATGCAGAAAAAAGAGAAAACTGCGAGAAATCTTTTTGGGCTGCATCAAAATATCATTCACATATATCCACTCCCTAACCTCCATCCCCCGCCCCTCCCTTCCTTCCATCACAGTATCATCTATACACAGCTATTCTCTACTCACCCCTATCTCCTGGCTTCTCCCTCTTACTCAACGCCCCTTTCATCCCATCTATTCATCTCATTCTCGGTCGTCCCCTCGAATTCATTTCATCCACCTTTGCCTTCCACACCTCTTTTACTAATATTTCTTCACTCATCATTCCCATGTGTCCAAACCATCCCAATACTCTTTCATCAGCCATATCTGCCATCTCTTTTTCTGTAACTTCTCCAGTCCCATGCCCCCTACCCTCGCATTTATCTCTTGTACCGCCCTATCCACGTACACACTGAACAGCCATGGTGCCATGACACATCCTTGACGCAGTCCTAGCTTTACCTTAAATCACTCGCTATCTCCATTTCTACTTCTACCACAGGCTCTGCTACTCTCGTAAAAAAAAAAAAAAAGCTCGGCTGCCCTTAACAGCTTTCCTCCAGTTCTATATATCTGAAACAATTCCCATAAGTTCTTCCTGTCTACCCTGTCATAAGCCTTTTCCAAATACATAAAAACCCAAACAACATCCTTGATCTCACCACCTTCGTTACCACTGTTTACAGCTCCCTTCTATAGTTTTGAATTTCGTTTCTCACTTTCTAATTTTTCATCACTGTCTTTACGTAAGAAAGTCATTCACAATATTCTTCTGTAGGAAGACCCTTTGCTTCCGATCATACGACTCAGAGAGGGGAATTAAACTGAACTTAAATTTTCTGTCGTTTGTTCCCGAATATTATTACACTTGGTTATGTGAATTACACCAAGGGACTCCCATCTGGAATCTTCAAATTGATCACTAGGAGAATGAGAATGAGAATAAGGAGTAAGAGAATAAGGAGAAGGAGAAGGAGAAGGAAAAATAGAAGAAGAAAAATGAGAAAGAGAAAGAGAAGGAAAAGCAGTAGAAATAGAAGTAAAATGAGAATGAGAATGAGAATGAGAATGAGAATGAGAATGAGAATGAGAATGAGAATGAGAATGAGAATGAGAATGAGAATGAGAATGAGAATGAGAATGAGAATGAGAATGAGAGCGAGAATGAAAATGAGAATAAGAATGAGAATGAGAATGAGAATGAGAATGAGAATGAGAATGAGAATGAGAATGAGAATGAGAATGAGAATGAGAATGAGAATGAGAATGTGAATGTGAATGT
>NC_134818.1:41694404-41709404 GCF_046742065.1 Oratosquilla oratoria
AGTTCAAATGATGCCATATGGGTTATGTAATAGTCCATTAACTTATATGAGATTAGTAAATACAGTTCTAGATTAATACAGACCTAGATGGGTTGTTAGGAAACGCTGCCAGTGTATTTGTAGATGACATTTCAAAAGCTTCCCAATCTGCGGTTGAGCATTTTAAGAAATTAGATTTTGTAGTATCAAGAATAGTTGAAAGAGGATTGAAAGTGAAACTCGAAAAATGTAAGTTTTTGCAGGACAGTGTTATTTATTTGGGACATAAAATAGACAGGCATGGACCTAGTGCAGTAAATTCAAAGGTAGAAATAGTAAAAAAAACTCTCCAGTTCCGAACAATGTAGGAAAAGTTAAAAGTTTCATGGTATTGACAGGATATTAAAGGAAAATTATCCAAGGATATGTAGACATACCTAATCCATTAAATTTTTTGTTGGGGAAAGTTTCTAAGTTCATTTGGGAACCTGCACAACAGCAAGCTTTTGACAAGTTGAAAGATAAACTTACTAGTTCTCCAGTTCTCATATTTCCTGAGTATGATAAGGAGTATATATTTTTTCTGATATGTCTCACGAGGCATACTGATGCAAGAGAGAAATGAAACACTGAAACCGATAGTTTACGCATCTAGACTTTGTAGTAGTGCAGCGAAAACTACTCTATAACAGAAAGAGAAACATTAGCAGTGGTATATTCATTAGAAAGTTATAGATATATGATAGCAGCATATCCAATCAGACTGTGGACTGATTATACAGCTATACTGAACTTATTTAAGCATAAGACACTTAGGGGCAGAAATATTAACCATCCAACGTCAGGGTTGATAAATTTCATCTGTAGTATAGATGAACTAGTAACATTAGATGAGGAAATGATAATGCGGGAACAAAGAAGAGATAAGACTTGGGAAAAAGTAGCCCAGAATTTGATGAACCCAAGAGGAATTCCTCCAAAACTACCAAAAGGGTATAAGACAGAGGAATTTAATTTGACCAATGGATTTTTGTTTAGAAAAATAGTTGTAAGTGGGAAGGATATTTCTAGGGGCCCAGTGTAGTTCACATTCAGGAAAGGGTAAAACTTATAGACAAGCACAACTTAAATACTTTAGGCCAGTTATGAAGAAAGATATATATGATTATATAGAAATATGTTTGAAATGTGCTAAGATGAAAGGAAACACATCTAAACCTGATCCTATGTTATCATATTACATCCCGCAGAATCCTTGGGAAATAGTTCACATAGATACACTGAAAATTAATATAAATATGTATTTGTTTCTATTGATAATCTTTCAAGATTTTGTATTTTACAACCCATTCCAAATATGAGAGCTGAAACAATTGCTTCAGTACTCTATGATCAGATAATCTGTAGGCTATTTAATATACATAAAGTAAACATTCTGGAGAATCACCCTCAGAGCAATGGAGTTGTAGAAGGATTAAATAAGAAAATTATTACATGTCTTAGAGGTTTGAAAACCCCGTAACCATCAAAATACAGCTACAGAAGAAATACCCCATGTTATTATTTTAGGGGGAAGATAAAATTATCCCATATGAAGCATTGATTGCAGAACAAAAACATGTATTTGATATAAATTATTACATCTCAAATAGGATACATACACTTCGAACTATACATCAAAGAAATATGAAATATTTATTGCAGAACAAAAACATGTATATAATATAAATTATTACATCTCAAATAGGATACATACATTTCAAACTATACATCAAAGAGTATACACAAGAGATGAAAAATGAACAACACAAAATAGCACATAAAATAGAATTACAAATAAGAGATTTAGTCATGGTCAAATTACATACAATCCATAATAAACTTTTATCGAGGTTTTCAGGTCCATATAGACTAATTTTCTTTGTAAGTGGAAATAAATACAATATTTTACACTTAAAAACTAGGGAAGTGTCAATTAGACATGTGGATGATTTAAAAAGGACAAGGATAGAAATTGATTATGATAAATATGAAACTGATGGTAAAGATACACAGTGTATTAGTTTTGTTGTAGAACCCTTAAGTTTAGAAGAGTATCAGGAGTATGTATATACCATCATAAATAAACTATATATTGATCCAAATAGTTTTTACAGATAAGACTGAATTAATAATATTGATATGTGTATGGTGCTACCTGGGACCTTTTGCGTGTCAGACAGATATACTACCTGAAATCTTGGTCAGTCATGAAGACCTGGAGCCTTGTCAATATATAAGAACAACGCCAATAAGCATTGAAAGATATATATATATATATATATATATATATATATATATATATATATATATATATATATATATATATATATATATATATATATTTGTTCTATGACACATTGAAAATTCTTATGTAGCTTTACTGGTATGTTGCCTAGACAAAAGGTATTTGTTAAACCAAATTACATACCCAGAAATTTATTTGTCCTAAATTGAAGTCAGTTGAATATGATTAGTTTCTGGTAAATGTGAAACAACTGTGAAGTACATGCAGAGACATTCCACTTTTGCAAAACGTTTTTAATACTGTACATATAACCGTTGTAACATACCTCACAAATACACAACTCACCATCTTTGAAAGTGTGAAAACATCCTCCATTGAAATCTAACACAAACAACTCTTCTAATAAAATCCTATTTTAGTTGTTGCTACTCTTGATAAAAATTTCATAATCAGGAGGAAGACATTAATACAATTTTACATTTTTTATTAGAGGTAAATTATGACATCTTCAGACCTTTGTTGGAGTGAGTTTTGCAAATAGATCAATTGCATGTAATTTACATCTTTATTATAATTGTTTTGTTTTTGGACCTTTTAAGGATCCGTATATATTTGGTGTCACAGACATTTTGGATCGGTTGTTTATTTCTTTATTATGTATAACATATTTTGGGTTCCCATTAAATTGATGATATCATCCATTGAAGGATATTTCTTTTAACTTTGTTTAGCCAGTTTATGCAGAAATAGTTTTAATAGTTAGTTCCTTGGATGACATGCTAACTCTTTTGATATTAATTATATGCTAAGCCCTGTAAGAGGGTTGTAGAAAATGGTTGGTCGGGTGACCAAGTGGTAGCAGCCGAGCTCTGTAAGAGGCTCGTAGATATAGGAAGACTAGTGAGGTAGAAAGAAGGATAAATAGTGGGACATATAATTTTTTTGAGTCGGCTGTTTTGTAAACAGTTTTTCGAAGGCGATAAATTTTATTACTTCCCTCTCAGCGTTATGTAAGGGCTTGGGGACTCGATTTTATTGTTTTATTGCTAATGTAAACTAAGTCATTCTGCAGTTAATTCGAGATTGTTTCAGTAAGCTGTATTGAATGAGAAGTTGTAACGGCTGCTCTGATTGGATAAAAAGTAGAGGAGGAGAAAATTAAATTGTTCAGGTTAGTAAAATGACGCCCTTAGGGGAGTTTCTTAAATTTAAAATTAAAGATCATTGGACTAAAGAAATCATGACTTCAATGCAGAACAGATCTAGGACACAAATTGAGTGTTACGGGATTCCTTGCAAGAGCTTTCTAGAAAGCAGTAGTAGTGGCTAAGAGGGCGAGCTTAGACATTAAACTACGAAAACTGAAATTGAAACAAGAGTTGGAAAAGGAACTACATAGATTTATACAAGAGCAAGATAGACTAGACTTAGAAATAGAATTAGAATCAGCTGAGGCAGAATTGAAGGCTTTAAGTCAATTGGAAAGTACTGTAAATGTTAATTTAATAGATAATCATCGTGATTGCCAAAAAGCAAATTGTGATAAAGGTGACCAACAGATGAATAGAGACATGATTACTACTTTGATTACCAAAACCACGATGCCTGTCCTCGTAATTACTCAATTTAGTGGAGAATACGATAAGTATTTTGAATTTATCGGGGATTTCGACATGTTAATTTATAGCAAACTTGTGTCAGATAATGAGGAATTACAGTATCTTAAGCAGCATACTGAAGGTAAACCACACAAAATAGTTATAGCGTGTTTGCATTTAGCTCCAAGATAGGGTTATCAGAAAGCCAGAGGAGCATTAGAGAAAGTATATGGAAATAAAGAACAAATAGCTTTGGCACATGTAGATGAAGTTCTTGCTTGGCCTGAAATAAAGGGAGATGTTGGATAAATTCACCGTTGAATTAGAAACATGTATGAGTGCTATATCCGGCATACAATGCGGACTTTTGAAATTACAGAATCCTAGGACTTTACGCGAGTTAGTAGGGAAATTGCCCAGGTATTTACATGATAGATGAAGGAGAATAGCTGACGAAATAACTGAGAACGGGAGGTTAGTGGATATTAAAGATCTTGTCAAATTTCTGGAGAAAGAAGTAAGAATACTTAATAATCTAACATTCGGAGACGTGTAATGGAAGTATTTAAAGACAGGAGAGCAGGAGACTACAGCACATGGAGTCCTAATAGAAATCTGAATTACGAAAAAGGCACTAACTTGAATAATAGGAAGGTTCATGTCAATATTACACAGAGAACCAGACTTTCTTGTTGGTTTTGTCAGGAAAGACATGTTATCGATGTATATTCCCAATTAAGAGAGTTAACTTATGAAGAGAGATTAGACAAAATTTACATCCTACGATTCTGTTTCAATTGTTTAAGGAAGGGACATAAATCGTCACAGTGTAGAGTAGTTCAACTTTGCGAACAATGCGGTGGTTTACATCTTACAATTATGCACAAGTCGAGAGAGAATTCTAGAAATGAAGGAGGTGAAGAAGCAACAGCTAATGCAGTGGTAACTAATAAGGTTGCTGATTCTTGAGTTCAAGTATTTGCTAGTCAATTGAAATATTCAGTGGGAGACACTACTGCCATCCCTGTTCAAATGGAATTGAATGGTAAAGTTGTTAACACTAGATGTTATCTTGATAATGGTAGTTCTGTTACATTTTGTACTAAGAACTTATTAAAGAAACTTGGAGTGACAGACATGAACTATCAGCCAGCTACTTTGCAAGTTAGCACAATGATAAGAACAAAAAGAATGTATTGTCTTAATGTTGAAGGAAGGTCTATAGCTGATGTTGAAGGAAATAACCAGATTAGACTACCACCTGTATTTGCAATGAAAAAAGTCCCTCTTAGAGTCATAGTATTAGAAATCAGAATTTAATCATATTGAAGGAGAGGTAGAGATTATGGTATGAAGTAATGTACCAGAGGCTTCTGAACCTTGGGAAGTAGTGCATGCAGAGAAAGTAGGAGATCCGTATGCTGTGAGAACACGTTTAGGATGGGTCCTTTTTGGAAGATTAACGGACACTGCTGAAGAAGTCGCTGTGAATAGCATAAAGGTAGCTGGTAATTCTTTAGATAAAAAACTAATTGATTCCTATAACAGAGAATTCGTGGATTCGTCATTGAATTCAATAGAACCTAGTGTAGAAGATAGAAAGTGGTTACAGTTTGTTGAGTCTGAGTGTCAGCAGATGACTAATTGAATATATGAGATTCCTTTACCAATGAAAGAGAAAGCGATAATAATTCCTGATAGTAAACCTATGCGTTTGAAAGACTTCAGCGGTTAAAGCGTAAATTCAAGGATGACGAATATTATAGACACTATAATCAGTTTATGATTAACCTACTACATAAAAGGTATGCCGAAGAGGTCCTGACGTGTGATGTGAAGAACCAACAAGCATGGTACATTCCACACTTTGGGGTAAGTCATCCTACCAAATCAAATAGAGTACGAGTATGTGTAGTATTTGATTGTGCAGCCCGTGTAAATGATTTGACCTTGAATGATCTGTAACGACAGGGACCAGACATAAGTAATCTTCTATTAGGTGTCCTTTTGAGATTTAGGCTAAGACTACATGCATATATTGCATATATAGAGACTATATATTATCAGGTCAAAGTGCCTGAAGGTGAAAGAGCTTATTTGCGTTTCTTGTGGTGGAAGGATGGTCAAATAGGAGGTGATATAGTTAAATTAAGTTTCTCCTATAGACCAGTCGAACGTCAAGAATTTATATTTGCGTATGTACGTGGATATAGGTCTATACTTGTGTGTACTCGTATGTACTTATGTAGACTTTGGTAAGGTGTGAGATATGCCGGCTTTCCCACGATCTTCCTCATTGCGTGAGCCTTGCTCGCAACCGTCAGCACGACGTACGAGAAACTATTTATTTCTTCTTTTGCTTTGTCAACGTGTTCCACTCAGTGCATAAGGATTTATGTATGTGTATTATCTTATAGACCTATCTTGTCAACCTTAGGAACTGATTTACGTAATATTTGGGAAATTGCAATTTTTCTTTGGTTCGGATATCGCCTGCATTCTCGACTTTGTATATTTACGAGTGTCTTTGTAGGACTTTTTTCTTTGCAAGTCGTAGTTATTTCTCAACTTTGCATATTTACGTATGTTTTTGTAAAGACTATTTCTTTTTGCAAGTCAATATTTTTTCGACTATTTATATGTTTACATATGTCCTGGCGACTTTAGCCATTTATGTTCTAAAGGAATCATTGTCTTGTTCTTATATATTTTGTTTTGGCAAATCTTTTGATATTGTGAACATTACTGTGTATAGGAACTTTTGTAAGTTTGTGCTCGCTTGGCGACCTCTATCTTTCGACCTTGTTTGTTTGTTTGCTTGTTTGTTTGTTTTTTGTTTGAAAGAAATAATCAATCTTTTATTAGAACTCAGAGTTTTTTAACCTTGCTCTTCCCCTAGTCGTCACAGGGAGAAGGGAAAAGTCTGGCGACCTTGCCAGGATCGAAGGATAGAAGATAGCCAATAGATTCAACCCTCAATTGCGGTAAGATGGAGTTTGATCTCCGAGATTTCTTTGAGTCCCGAGACATTAGGGTTTTGCTAAGTGGAGACGTTTCATAGTTGCTAGATAGGAGATAGCCTAGAGTTAGATTTCAGTGGAAAATTTATATGGCAGATTTACTTAGAGTAGTGGTATCCCAGTTAATTGAGAGGGATTTGTTACCCCCAGAGGCTATTCTATATACCCATCCCCCAAGATCAGAGGATTCAGAACTGAGGTTAAGGCTTAGAGAAATGGAATTGCAAAGGTAAGAGCGCAGGCTCAGAATAGAGTTAGAGATGAAGGCTAAGGACGAAGAGACGAAAATTAGGTTGGCTGAAATCGAATTAAGTAGAGCAGGATTGAGCTCTGGAAATGGTTCTTTCTCGTCTAGAGATTTTGATGTCATTAGATACATTAAATTAGTTCCCCATTTTTTGGAGAAAGAGACGGAGAATTTCTTTGTGCAATTTGAAAAAATTGCAACTCAACCCAAAATCCCCCGAGAATACTGGACTATGTTAATGCAGTCTCGGTTTATAGGAAAGGCCCAACAGTTATATTCTTCTCTTACCCTGAGTGAAAACTCGTGCGACAATGTTAAAATTCGGGTCCTAAAGGCGTATGAGTTAGTCCCAGAGGCATATAGGTTAAAACACAGAAACTTTAAGAAACTGCCTCACATAACTTTTGTAAAGTTTGCGGCGATGCAAGAACGCCTCCTAGATTAATGGTGTGCGGCTAGTGAAGTTGATTCTCTAGAGAAATTTCGAGAGTTAATCTTAGTGGGACAGTTTAAATCCCATTATATTATATTAGGGTTTATCTAGAAGTACAGAAAGCGAATTGTTTATCTAAAGCTGCTATATTATCAGAAGAATATGCCCTGACTTACTCCAAGAAATACAAAACAGCAGATACGGACTACCTTAAGAGGACACACTAACCCTTACAAGTCCTACCCTAACTACCGAGACTTACATTGCACTTGATGTAACAGACACGGACATACAGTCTCTAACTGTTTCAAGAAACAAGGTAAATCCATGCAGACTAACCAAATGACAACATTGACTCACAACACTATGTTTCTGATAGTCTGTTCCAAGAAAAACCCGCTCGTCCTCTCAAAGCTACGCCATTAGAACTAACTTCCAAACCTCCAGTTTTGTCTAGTAATGCTAGCCCCACATGTGGTTATAAGAATGTCGTAGATCCATGTTTCCATTCATTTATTTCTACAGGAACAATATCCACAACAGAACATGATACTCCTATACAAGTGTCCATTCTTAGAGATACAGCAGCTAAACAAAGCCTCATATTGGCTCAGGCTCAATTCAATTCAATTCAATAAGTTTATTGTTGATGTACAACAAAGGAGAGAGTTGGGTCTTGCCAACTAACCCCTATACATTTTATGTTTAATTTGTTTGTTACAGTTTTATCAAAAATAAATGTTTATATTATAATATCACAGTTGTATTTAACATTTGAAAGCAAACATTGGATGTTTTTTAACAATTTTAGTTAAGATATCATTATTTATGTAATAGCATATGAGCTCATTGAGGTTCCATTGTCCCTGTGGTCTAAATTCATCGATTTTTGGGCAATACTGTACATAATGTTGTAGTGAATGTCCTCCCGGCCTTGCACATAAAGTGCAGGGCTCAGGTTCAGCTTCCCTGTACACCTCCCAGTAATATTTATATCCAAGTCTGAGTCTCATAGTGACTAAATCCATTTGGGAACTATGTCTACCATATGGATATTCCTCTGTATTATTTAATACTGCCTTATAATGCCTGCTACTTACACTACCCTTCTCGCAACATTTATCTAGGTCTATATCCATGTTAGCAATAACATTTGTTCTTATTATTGACCTTATATGTTTATATGTGTATTCATTACCAGGAATATTGTTTACATCTCTAATTGCATTTCGTGCAAGACTATCTGCTTTTTCATTATAATACAATCCTATATGGGATGGTACCCATACAAAATAAATATGTGTATTGTTTCTCTCCAGGTTATATATAATATTTAAACATTTGTTAACAACATCACAATCAGCTGGAGAGGAAGATACAAGTTCATATAATGCACTCTGACTATCGACAAAAAAGTATACATTTTTACCCATACTCGCAATAATATGTAAGCCTTCTAAGATAGCATATAGTTCAGTTCTGGTTGATGACAAATTATTTGGTAGTCTTTTTGAAATTTCATAATCTTGAAATTCTTCAGAGGAAGAATATTCCCTTATAAACACCCCACATCCTGTCTTGGTACCCTCAACTGACCCATCACAGTACACATGTACCACCTGTTTCCGTGGGTATTGTGACAATTTGTCAAGAAAATGTGCTTTTAATTCGCATATACCATTGTTCCTTTGGTTTACTTAGCTTTTCAATGTCAATTTTTACATTGTATGGATTCCAGGTGGTATAGTAGTTTTTTTTTTTTTTTAGGGCATTATATTCGTTCATAATATCAAACTTTCTTAGAACCTTACATAATTTGCGAAGATATGGGTTGTTAGTTACATGATTATCATTATATAATGCTAATATATCTCTTTGGAGAGAGTTTGTACCATTACACACTATACGACATACAGTTCGACTCGTTATTTCTTCTATTCTTAAAATGATACTGGGTAATCTTAACTCTCTTCTTAATACCTCTATCTTAGTTGTTGTAGCACACCCTAAAATAATTCTCATTGCCTTATTTTGTACGACTTCTAAGCATTTAAGTTGTTGTGTATTGTATTGCACCAACACAAGTGAAGCATAATCTATGAGGGAACGTATCACATATATATAAAACATGCGAAGTATAGGTACACCAACACCTGACCCTCTATTTGCTAAGACTTTGAGAGGGGCTAGTCTAGATACACACATATTTTTAACATATTCGATACAATAATTAGCATTTCTATAACCTAATTGTACACCCAAATATTTGTAGTTAAGTACACGCTCAATTTTTTCACCATTTACAGTAGGTTTCCTACACTTTTTCTGTTTAGCTTGAAATTTAGTTTTGTTTTCATTTATGACAAGTCCCATGTATGTACATAGTTGTTCAAGTTCATTCACAGCCTTGCTAAGTGTTTTAGGTGTATCACATTGTATTAGTATGTCATCAGCATATATGATGACTTTGGTACCCTGTGTAAATTCATATCTAGCAATTTTATCCATTAGTATATTGTATAGCATAGGACTTAGAACTCCACCTTGGGGGGTACCTAACTCGAATGTTTCTTCTTCTGATAGTGTTCCCTGTAACCAAACCTTACCTTTTCTATTATACAAATAGTCTTGTATCCATCCTAATAACTTTCCTTTGACTCCCTTCAATACAAGTTCCTCTAGTATAACTTCTTTATTAGCTCTATCAAAGGCACCTTTCAAATCTACATATATATGACAAGAAGCATTGGTATTAGCTAAGCAATGAACAAAGCAGTCGCTAGTAGCACGTCCCTTCATGAAACCATATAAATTTTCAGACATTTTATCACCCACTTTATAGATTAACCTACGTAAGACAATTCTTTCCATCATTTTGCACGAAATTGTTGACCCCACTTCCTACAGAGAGAAAATCTTAGATTTAGCCCACTTTTCCTCTTTATCAGGACACCTAGGTGTCAGGAATACCCTAAAAAGAGTAAGTGCTCATTTTTATTTGCCTACATTAGTCAAAGATGTCACTGAGTATTGTCGTACTTGCCCCACATGCCAGTTGGCAGGAAAAAGTAACAAATCTCTTCCTGTAGCTCCTTTACACCCCATTCCCGCCATAGGAGAGCCCTTCTCCAAAATTTTGATAGATGTTGTGGGACCCCTTCCTCCATCTAAGAAAGGCTTCAAATATATTCTCACCATTATGTGTTTAGCTACCAGGTTTCCCGAGGCTATTCCCCTCAAAGATACCAAAGCAAAAACAGTAATCAAATCACTGTTGAAGTATTTTACATTAGTTGGTTTCCCTGATGTGATCCAAAGTGATCAAGGAAGTAATTTCCTTTCTAAAACTTTTAAGGATACTTTATATGAATTAGGTGTCATTCACACCACCTTCTCACCTTATCATCTCCAGTCTCAGGGTGCCTTGGAAAGATTCCACGGCACCTTGAAAAGTATGATCCACAAGTTTCTACTAGAACAGAAGAAGGATTGGGAAGAAGGCCTCCCCTTCCTTTTGTTTGCTGCTAGCCCAGCTAGTCTTCTTTTCGGACACGAATTTCGAGGACCTCTCAAGATGATAAAAGAGAAGTGGGTGGAAGAAGTCCAAGTTCCGTCGCTTCTATATCTCTCCCAAATTCAAGAAAGACTGGTAACTGCCTTGAACATTGCTAGGGAGAATCTGGAAAATTCTCAAAGGGTGATGAAGGTAAAGTATGATCGCAAAGCTAAACCACGTAGTTTTTCTCCAGGAGACCAAGTACTGGTCTACCTCCCAGTACCAGGTGAGCCCCTTATGGCCAAGTACCAAGAGCCTTATACTATTTTAGAAAAGACCAGTAGCTTAAACTACATTATTTAAACTCCAGAGAAAAGAAAAAAATAAGAGGTTAGTCCATATAAATGCGCTTAAACCCTTCTACCACAGAGTACTCATTGCCAGCCATGCTATTGTTGGTGTAGAAGAGATGGAGAGATTTTTCCCTCAGCCAGAACTGCCTCTTCAATACCCCAAGATATTAGAGGGCCTCGACTCTAAGGTAAAACATTTACATTGTAATCAGCAATGTTCATTGAAGGAACTATTACTCAAGTTCCCCTCTCTATTCACTGATAGTCCAAGACAAACAGAGATAGTTAAACATGAGATTAATTTGATCGCGAAGGAGCCTGTTAAACTGCCCCCTTTTCGGTTAAACCCGACCAAGAGAGAGTGCCTACGTAAAGAGGTAAATTCTTTGAATAATCAAGGTATTATAGAACTTTCACACAGTCCTTGGAGTTCACCATGTATTTTGATTCCCAAGTCTAACAATACTTTCAGGTTAGTAGTTGATTACCGAAAGGTAAATGAGAAAACTAAGGCTGATGCTTACCCCTTACCTCGGATTGAGGACATCATAGATAACTAACCAAATTGGACTTCTTACATGGGTTCTACCAAATAAGCTTCCACCCTGATGCAAAGGAAATTACTGCCTTTGTGACCTCTGACAGCTTATACCATTTCAACGTTATGCATTTTGGCTTAAGAAACTCGCCTGCAACCTATCAACGTTTGATAAACACTCTTATTACAGGTTTGCCAGGAGTATGGAGTTACTTAGATGATATAATCATCTACAGTAACTCGTGGGAGGATCATTTAACCCAACTTTTTACTTTCCTCAACAGAGCTGATCAAACTCGCCTCACCTTGAACTTGGCCAAGAGTGAGTTTGGACAAGCCCAGGTGGCTTATTTGGGACATGCAGTCGGCAACTCCATTATTCACCCCCTTGACCTCAAAGTTAAGGCCATTACCAACCTACCTAGAACTACTAACCGCAGGGAAGTAAAAAGAATGTTAGGTATGTTTGGTTATTATCAGCGTTATTGCAAAAAATTTGCAGAGATAGCTGAGCCCGTGACCAATCTTCTGAGAAAGGACCAGCGGTTCCAGTGTACCCCGACATGCGATCAGGCCTTCGCGTATCTAAAATCCCTATTAAAGCATAGTCCAGTGCTGATAACCCCAAGCTATACTCTCCCCTTTCATCTCTATACAGATCCCAGTGAAGTAGGGATAGGTGCTGCTCTACTACAGGAGCGTCACGGGACCGGACGTGCAGTGGCGCACTTCAGCAGGAAGCTGAAACCGGCGCAGCGCCATTACTCCACTATCGAGAAGGAATGCCTGGCCCTCATAGAAGTGTTTCGGTACTTCGAACCCATCATCGGAGGTCACTTCGAGAGACATCTCCACAAGGACCATAATTCTCTTGTGTATCTCTATCGTATGGCAAATTCGAACCAGAGACTTACCAGGTGGAGCCAAGAACTTCAGTCATATCCCATCACCTTCCATCGCGTGAAGGTAGCTAAGAACGTCATAGCCGACACTCTCTCCCGTTGCGTGTCTCTAGAGGGGGAAGGAGTTACGACTATAGACCCGTCGAACGTCAAGAATTTATATTTACGTATATACGTGAATATAGGTCTATACTCGTGTGTACTCGTGTGTACTTATGTAGACTTTGGTAAGGTGTGAGATATGCCGGCTTTACTATGATCTTCCTCATTGGGAGAGCCTTGCTCACAACCGTGAGCGCGACGTACGAGAAAGTTAAATTCAGTACTGCTACCTTTATATACGTATTCATTTATTATTATTATTATTATTTATTGATTTAATTATTTTTCTTTTGCTTTGTCAACGTGTTCCATTCATTGCATAAGGATTTATGTATGTTTGTTATCTTATGGACCTATCTTGTCAATCTTAGGAACTGATTTACGTAATATTTGGGAAATTTCAATTTTTCTTTGGTTCGGACATATTTACGTATGTCTTTGTAAAGACTATTTCTTTTTTAAAGTCGATATTTTTTCGACTATTTATATGTTTGTATATGTCCTGGTGACTTTAGCCGTTTATGTTCTAAAGAACTCATTGTCTTGTTCTTATATATTTTGTTTTGGCAAATCTTTTGATATTGTGAACATTACTGTGTATAGGAACTTTTGTAAGTTTGTGCTCGCTTGGCGACCTCTATCTTTCGATTTTTTTTTTTTTAAGAAATAACTAATCTTTTATTAGAACTCAGAGTTTTAATAACCTGGCTCTTCCCATCGTCGTCACAATTAAGAATGACTTCTCATCCATTTGGCGCTTGCTACTCTCCGAGCATAGTAAATCATGCTCTAAAGCGAGTAGTACAAGACTACGGTGGTCAGTTTCATACATCAGTGAGTGACATAGTTCTCAACAATTTCAATGTGGATGATCTTTTGGTGTCATCAGATGACATTAATGATTGATTAACACTAGTGCTAATGTAATAGATCTTTGCAAAAAAGGTGGGTTTAACCTGACAAAGTTCAGCAGTAACTCTCTTCGCTTTGTGAATAGCTTATCGAAGGAGAAATATAGTGAGTGTGTAGAACAATTCATAAAAAATAAGGAGGTAGAAAGAGAGACATTAGGTCTAAATTGGTCTCTTATTCAAGATAGAATAAGTATATCACTTGACATTGATGCCATACTTAGCACTAAGAGAGAACTCTTACCTGTCATTGGTAAGGTGTACGACACATTAGGTGTATTAGCACCAGTATTGCTCCATAATTTATTTAGAAACGGTATTGGATGGGATTGCACTCTTACTGAAAGGGAGGAAGGACATATATATGCATGGATGTCAAGGTTGAATAGATTCAAAGTGTTTAGTATTGATCGTTGTACGAAGGAAGGTACAACATCAGCAGTGAAGTAAATTCAGTGTCACATATTTTATGGCTCCTTTGAAACCAATTACTATTCCAAGACTCGAATTGGTTGTAGCCACGCTTGCTATCAAATTGAAGAGTGTGATTGTGAGAGAATTACCTTTACAAATAAGCCAAATTTATATTTGGACTGATGCAACTACAGTGTTGTCCAAGGCAATGAACACATAAGATTCAAGATATTTGTGGCTAATCGAGTATCTTGGATTAGAGAGAACTCTGAGGATGTCCGTTGGATGTATATAGCAAGTAAAGATAACCCAGCAGATGATGCTAGGAGAGGGAGACAAGTGAGGTGGTGGTCTGAAGAACCCAATTTCTTGTTTCAAAATGAAGAGATGTGGCCAGAGCAGCCGGAGATAAGCAAAGCTGATTTGTCCAGTCTTGAAATCAAAAGGGTCTTCAGAGTTGATTAGCAAGCCGATACAGCTAATCCTGTAATGTTACAACTGGTAAATAATTATTCTTCATAGTTTAAATTGATTAGAGCTTGTACTTATCTTATACTATTTATTAAATATTTGCAAAATCAAAGTGTGTCAATTGCTGAAGTTAATGCTCGATTAATGGATGTTGCTGAAGAGAGAGTAATCAGATTTGTGCAAAACTGCTGTTTTGCAAAGAAGATTACCTGTTTATCAAAAATGAAATGATTAATCTCTCCAGTTCTA
>NC_134818.1:41714404-41716904 GCF_046742065.1 Oratosquilla oratoria
ATAGAAGTCCTTATTGACAGCATACTCAAACTTGCTGATGAAGGTAAAATTGAAATGAGCCAACGCCTACAGCCAGAACTTATTGCTGAAGCAGGTAAGCAACGTGGCACATTTACCAGCTCTGTGTTACAGAAAAAACACATTGAAGCCGCTCAACGTTTAAGAAATAATCTGGATGTGACGGTAAGACCTGCCGATAAAGCCTCGGTATTCGTCCTTATCCCCACCTCAGAATATCTTGAAAAGATTGATAATATTCTAGAGGATAGATCCAAATTCCAACCCATCCAGAAAAAATCCTATCCCTGAAATAGTCACTAGAGTCAATAAAATTATTGACGCTATCAACGCTGTCAAAGGAGGTACCAAACTGTGCAAATTGTCTGGTGAATACAAACCAGGATACTGTTATGGTAATGTAAAAATCCACAAACCCAATAACCCCCTCCGACCCATAATTAGTCAAATACCTACACCTACGTACAAGTTAGCTAAAAGATTAAATAATCTCTTAACACCATTTATCCCAAACAGATTCAGCTTGTCATCGTCTCACAAATTCCTGGACCTGGTAAAAGATGCTCCCAGCCGAGGAATAATAGCATCGCTGGATGCCACTTCGTTATTCACTAACATTTCCGTGGATAGAACTATAAACTTTATCTGTGACAAAATATACAGAAGTGGACCTGCCCCCGGACTAGACATACCTGAAAAACATCTACGCTCCCTACTCGAGACTTGTACTAAAATGTCTCCTTTCCGCTGCCCAAGCGGGAAGCTTTACCAACAAACGGATGGAGTTGCTATGGGTTCCCCTTTAGGGGTTCTCTTTGCCAATTTTTTCATGGGCTCGGTAGAAGAAATAGTCTTCAGTGAAATTAGCAAACCCAATATTTACTGTAGATATATTGATGATATTTTTGTCCAAACTGATTCACACCAAGACCTTGAAATCTTGAGGAGGAAACTCATGGAGGTGTCGGAGATTGATTTCACTGTCGAACATAGTGAAAATGGTTCCCTCCCCTTCCTGGACGTCCTCCTTAAACAGACTAACAGTTCCTTTTCTTCCAGCGTGTATGTTAAGGACACCAACCCCGGACTATGTATGAGCGGAGAAAGTGAGTGCCCCAAAAAGTACAGAGACTCCACTATCAGCACCCTTTTTAGAAGAGCCCTTAGCCATTGTTCTTCTTGGTCAGGCACCCAGAAGGAGATAGACAGAGTCCACCAACTTCTAATTAATAATGGTTACTCCAACAACGAAGTACAATCTACACTCAGAAGAGTTATTGACACCTGGTACCAAGAACCTCATCACACTACCACAGAACATGAAGGAACTACACACCGCATATTCTACAAGTCCCAGATGTCCAATAAATATAAAGAGGATGAGAAAATATTAAAAGACATTATTAAAAGAAATGTGACCCCCACGAAAGAACGTGACAAAATATCACTCACCATCTACTACAGGAACAAGAAAACATCTTCTCTAATCTTAAGAAATCACACCGCCCCAAAACCTCATGGTATACGTCAATCCCACGTAGTATATAAATTCACCTGCCCAGAGGAGGACTGTACGCCCCTATCTACCTACGTGGGAAGGACAACTACCACCCTGTCCAGAAGAATCACCCTTCACCTACAACAAGGAGGACCGAAACAACACCTTTGGACCCACCACAGACGCCATCTAGACAGGGAAACCATGGTACACAACACAGAAATCGTCGCAGAGGAGAAGGACCTCCAACGTTTGACTATTTTGGAGGCTGTAATCATAAAAGATTTACAACCTATTATTAATGTACAAACAAATGATTTCTCCCTCCTCCCCAGCATGAAACCTACACGCAGGAGATATTTGCTCACCAAAATACAACCACCAGATCAGAGAACACCCATAAAGGTCCAAAATATCCCCGCAGAGGATAAAATGTCATGCCTTAGGCGATCGGCTAGGCTTAGGAACCAACCAAACAGCGCCAGCCAAACAGAGGAGAGTTATTAAGTGACCTCTCCAAGTTTTTCCTTTATACATATTTATACTCGTCTTGGTCACACTTCCCTTCAATCCAACTGAAGATGCAGAACGATCTGCGAAACGTCTTGGGTTTATTATACTGTGTTTTGTTTATTTTCATTTATTTTGTATATAACATAGACTTCTGTGTTAATATAAGTTACCAATGTCTATTGGAAATTTGCTTCTTCCCCTCTCATTCCCCCAGAAATCTACTTTCCGAAAACTAGAAAGCTTAAGAAAGAAATTAATTTCTAATGAATTTGCTGTCGTTTTCAACAGAATATGCTTAAAAGAGAATCTCCTGCCACGCTTCACGAATATATATATATATATATATATATATATATATATATATATATATATATATATATATATATATACATATATATATGCTAATAAGAACACGGGTACGTGTGTTCACTTATGCAAAGTAGACCACTTGGAAAAAAATCAACGAAGCAG